>NC_037672.1:118766888-119066888 GCF_003255815.1 Theropithecus gelada
TCCAGCCTGGGCGACAGAGCGAGACTCCGTCTCAAAAAAAAAAAAAAAAAAAAAAAAAAAAAAAAAAAAAAAAAAACAAGGGAAAGGTCGCAGTGAAGGGAGGGGAAGGGCATAAAAGCCATGCTAAAATGTGCAGACTTCATCCTGTAGTCAACAGGAAGCCACTGGAGGACACTCAGGCAGGGAAGAACAATGTCAACTCTCCACAGCAAGATGCCTCTGGCAGCAGTGGACACGATGGAATGGACTGTGCAAGAGTGACAAGAAGACTGCTTAGAAACTAACAACACAAAGAAGGAAAGGAAGATCTAAACAAAGGCAGGGACAGAAACAGGCCCCGGGTAGACAGGAACTATTTAGGATGATTCTGTTTTTTGGATGAGAAAAAGGATGGCTGGCTTTGCATTTTTCCACAGTAGGCTTGTGAGTTGTCAGCATATGCGGGTAGTAGCTGGAGGAGGCCACCACGCAAGACAATATTAATGGGGTGGAAAGAGCCAGAGGAGAAAGAAAGGGAAGGTGACCTACAATCAGAGTGGCAGCTAGTATCTGCTGAGTGCAGCAATGCACCAGGCACCATGCACAGAGCTTCACACAGATCATCTCAGGGAAATCCCATCTTACAGACAAAGAAACATACTGGCTCAGAAAGGTTTTAGCAAACGAGTCACCCAAGTGACCATCAAACAAGCAAGAAGCAGAGATGGGACTTGAAGCCACAGGACCTTGACTCCTGGGCTCTTACCCATGAAGCTACACTGCCCTCCCAAAGGCAGGAAGAAAATCCAAGGAGGGTGATGGCATGGAAGCTGAAGGAGACAAATGTTCCAAGAGGAAAGAAAGAGGAGGCAGTGTCCAACACCACTGGAAGTCAAGGAAGAGCTACGACTGAAAGGGTCCACTGGATTTGGTAACTAGGAGGTCTTTGGTGACGTTTAATCGTCTGGCTATAGGACACTCAGGAATGAATTAAGGGAAAGACCGTCTCAATGAAACAACAGTTTGCAAACCAGGCCTTTAAAAACACAGTTAAGAAAAAAAAAAAAAAAGGCTTGATCTGGTTTATAGGCTATGAAGAAACTTCTGGAGAGACAGAGAGGTTAAAAACAGGGAGAAGTTAGAAACAGAAGAGACATGAGGGATCTGCCTAAAGAAAAAAGGTATCTGACACCAGAGACTGAAGGAAATTGGGTGAAAGATGAATGGAAGAAAAGCATCTAAAAATCTTACCTACTAAGTATGAAGGAACAACTGCTGGTCCTCTTTTTGAGAGCTTTCTAGAAATTGTGAAACACTTTTGCTACATTCCATACAATCAGAGTCACCCACCAAGGATGACAAAGCCACATAGCGGTATTAAGAGACCAGATGTGAATCAGAGAAATGAGTCAGAAGGGCAGAACCCTTGTTTGGACATCCTGCCCAAACCCCATCGCTGCCCACACAAAACTGTCTGCAAATGTGACTTCAAATGACTCATTCAAGAGGGCTTCCCCTGTTTCCTGGAGTCCCCACACTTTACCCAGATTAATGCCAACTCTTAAGTAGGCACTGTTCCCTCACCCATTCACCCATCCTCAGTTCATCCTCAATTCCCTTTATCTGCTGCCACCAATGCCTTAGGAAGAGAATTATAATATATTCTTAGATAATACTTGGCCAAAATATACAATTCACTCTTTTAATTCTCACCTTTGAAAATATCCATTCTTTAGGTCTATAATTGTGTTGGCTTTTTTTTCCTCTAAATGAAAAAGTTCTTTACCCGCAAAGACTAGGTATGCCAAAATAAAGTGAATAAAACCAACCAAACAACAAGGGAAGGGTTGCTTTTCTAGACACAGAACTTAGACATAAATAACAATTTCAAGTTTAAAGATGAGAAAGTATTCACCTGTCTGGAACATTTTAAATAAAGCTTTCCTGAAGACACAGAAAAGGACTAAACTCTCTTTGTTCTCCAGTTCCATGTAATCAATATTTACTCAAATACCCGCCCCCCACCCCGCCCGCCATGCCGGCATTCCACATAATATTAATTAGGAGCTGGAAATCATGAAGCAAACCACAAGCTGAGCAACTGCTAAGCCGCTATGCAGTGATTTTTAAGGGCGGTTCTACTGAGCCTCAGGTTTCCAAAGACCTTGGAGCCATGCCAAAAAACAGGAAGCTGGGAAGACAATTGCCTCCCAACTCCATGTATGTACACCAGGGCCCTACCTTATGTATGTACTAGGGGCCCGTTAATATTTCCTGCAATAATAGTTCCCACTAATGAGAAAATAAATTGTTTATCACTGTACTACGAAAAAAATAAGAGCATAAAAGAGGGAAATGTCAGTGTGACCTGATTATGCTTTGAGCTGCAAAGTAAAATTATTATCAGGGAAAAAATTAGGACCTCCAAGAAGACTGAGGAGTACAAACACATCAGAGGTCAGAGACATGCTCTCAACCCCCAATCCTAACCCTTGCTCTAATCCCAACTCAGAAAAAGTGAATGTTACACTTCAAAGCGTTAAACTCGAACTGGTCTGTTGCTTACTTTTGTGTAATTTCCTTTCCTTTTCATGCTCCTTCTTACTTGTTTTTGCTTCTTTCCATTTGTCTAACCATCCTACTACCTCTGACCTGTTTCTTAAAATCAAATGCAAGGGAGAAAAAAACATCACTGGAGAACAGACTAAGTTGTTTGCATCGTGGTAGAAAAGAAGGTTTCGATAACACAGTAAAGCTTTGTAAAATGATTTAAATTTTTGTTGTGTATTTCTTTAATGCTCTGTGTTTAATGTTGTGTCTCTTTACCAGTGTAAGAATGACTTCCCTTGGCAAACACCAATAAAATGGAAAGTTAAATTGTGTGCTCCTACAAGTTGCCCAAGAATAACTCCAGTGATGTCTTGAGTGAGTTAAAGTGAGCAGGTGGCACTGGCCACACTGAGTTCACACTGGAGGTCAGAGGAGAGTGTGCTATTTTGCCAAACCATTCCATTGGGCATTCCATGAATAACATTTGAAAAGTTCTATCAATAACCAATTCATTCACACTGGCACTTCAGAAACAATCACAGGTATAGATTTCTCATATTAGAGAAGAGTGTATACAGATTCACAATTTCATTTCCTTTTGTATCTAAACAACGGGCACAACTCTAATAAACATGGCTGATCCTAGACAAAGGTAGGAAATAAATCAGCTTCAAATCTCTTTTAGTGGAAGAGATAAATAATATATGAACAAATGGATCTGGCCAGATGCTGTGGCTCACGCCTATAATCCCAGCACTTTGGGAGACCAGGGCACGTAAGGTCAGGAGTTTGAGACCAGCCTGGGCAACTTAGCATAAACCCCGTCTCTACAAAAAATACAAAAATTAGCCGGGCACCACCATACCCCACTATGGTCCCAGCTACTCATTCAGGAGGCTGAGGTAGGAGGATCACTTGAACACTGGAGGCAGAGGTTGCAGTGAGCCCAGACAGTGGTACTGCACTCCAGCCTGGGTGACAGGGTGAGACTCCGTCTCAAACCAAAACAAAACAAAAAACAAACAGAACCTACGGAAATAAAAGAGGATGTAGAGGACTTAGAGATCATATATACCTTACTATTTACTAGATAGTGACATCTAACTGTTTTCTAAGAAACTCAAATTCAACATATCCTCTACTGTTTCTTCCCTGCCTCAAACCTGCATTTTTTTTCCAAAAAAAAAAAAAAAAAACCACCAACACACAATCAACCATGGTCAAGCAAGCCAGTCCTGTGACCCTCCCCTGACCCTTTATCAGTTAACAACCACCCCACTCAAGTACCAAATTTGCCCACCCTCCCCGACAGGCCCCTCCTATCTAAAACCTGAGACACTGCCTACTTGAAGCCTTTGAGGTCTCACTGGGATTACTACAACAGAGCCTATGTGGTTTTCCAATACTCAGCTTCCCTCTCCCCTCTCTCAACCCCCACTCCACCACCCTGCCTTTGCATCTTCCAGAATTGCACCCATCACACTGGCCCCAGGGTGAGCTTTGTTCAATATAAATCTGACAGTGGCACACCTCAACCTGCAACTCTTTGATAGCTCTCTATTACCTATAAAATGGTTCATAATCTTTAGTGCTGGCTCCTGTCGACCTATCTAGCATTCCTTTCCAAGACAGGGCTTGATTTCCCCACCTCACTGCAGTTTCATTCCATCATGCTAAACTCTTTCATACCCCTAAGTATTTATTTGCTGTTGTTGCCTCTCAGTATAATGGCTTCCCTCCTTTGTCCCATACAAAGAATGCCAGCTAAGTAACCTCAATTTCCCCTGCTGTGAAACAAAAATAGTAATACCTATTTCCAAAACTATGTTACGAGGACTAAATAATGCACACACGAGACTTGGCAATGCATCTATTATATCAATAAATCTTAGATCCATTTCCCATTGCGCTCATGTTTAACAATACTTGGCACATAGTCAAAGTGCAAAAGCCTCATACATTCATGAATGTATGCACAGATGAAAAAGAGAACAGTTAGGAACTAGTGTCCGGCCGGGCGTAGTGGCTCATGCCTGTAATCCCAGCACTTCGGGAGGCCGAGGCACACGGATCACTTGAGGTCAAGAGTTCAAGACTAGCCTGGCCAACAGCGAAACTCTGTCTCTACTAAAAATACAAAAATTAGCCAGGCGTGGTGGCACATGCCTATAATCCCAGCGACTCGGGAGGCTGAGGCAGGAGAATCACTTGAACGCAGGAAGCAGAGGTTGCAGTGAGCTGAGATCATGCCACTGCGCTCCAGCCTGGACAACAAAGCGAGACTCCATCTCGGGGGGAAAAAAAAAAAACTAGCGTCCAAAGAAATGAAGCCAGGAGTATAATTTCTTGCAATTAATCAATTGTTTACATATTATGTAAATTACTACACTGAAAGACTGGGTCTAAGAAGTACTTAAAGCAAAGGTCTTAGGAGCCCCAATTTTTAAAAAACAGATGCATTTGTGAAATTTTAGAATAGTATGAAGGATATATGAATAAAACGTATTTCAGGAATGAATCTATGCTGTAAAAGCATTGTTATATTTCTACCATTTTGAACTTCTAAGTCATTAAAAGAAGAAAGCCAGACTGCCTGCCTCTAACTAGCTTGATCACCTATGTAGGCTTTCTAAGGAGAACTAGATATTAGATAAGGAAATTAGGTTTTGCTGAATACCAGTGAATTGCTCAGTGGCTTGCAAAGCAGCCAAGTAGTTTTGGATCTAGTTCTTTCTCAGCAGCCAAAATGAACTTAAGAGTTAAACAGATAAGGAACTGAGAGAGACCACCAGGAGCAGCACAGGCCATGGATAACAGGTAACCCTGATCTAACATCCCAAGAGTGAACATTAGCTCCAGAGAGACTTGACTTTAAAAATGAATGGCATGGAAAGATGCAATCAATATCTAGTCGGCTCCTCTGGAATGAGCTTCATCTCAAATTTATTTATTTACGTTTATCCTGCTTGCTTGGCACAGGGCTTTTTAAAATTATAATAATAATTTTAAACCAAACGAAAATATTTCTGCTCAAACCTTGTAACTTAAACATGTACCATAGAGATAATTCCGATGTTCATGAAGTTTCTAATGAACAATTACGTAGCCTAATTTTGCCTTCATGACATTCTTACTGCTCAGATGCCGCACCCAACTTTAATACTAAACTTTTTTTTTTTCTTTGAGACGTAGTCGTACTCTGTTGCCCAGGCTGGAGTGCAATGGCACGATCTCAGCTCACTGCAACCTCCGCCTCCCAGGTTCAAGTGATTCTCCTGCCTCAGCCTCCTCCCAAGTAGCTGGAATTACAGGTGTGCATCACCATGCCTGGCTAATTTTTGTATTTTTAGAAGAGATGGGGTTTCACCATGTTGGTCAGGCTGGTCTCGAACTCCTGACCTGGTGATCCGCGTGCCTCGGCCTCCCAAAGTGCTGGAATTATAGGCATGAGCCACCGTGCCTGGCCAATACTAAATATTTTAACAAAATGTTTTACTTTCATGATTTCCAAGAATAACTAGTAACAAAACTAGAGCAAAATTTAACACTGTGTATCTTTTTTAAAACATTACTTGTAAGTTTTATGAGGAGTAAAAACTGTAGTTTTGATAGAAACAGTCTTGGTGTTATACTGTCATAGGGCTCAGGTACATAATCTTATATGCAAACCACCATTCTAGGTTTTGTATACACATGACCTTTATGATACTAATCATTCTTTGAAATTATTAAAATTAATGTCCACAACCGGAAAATATGTTCACTTACACTATTTGGGTAAACAGTCTACATGATGAAAAGGAATTGATGGACCCTCAGACATCACGGGGGAACTTACAAGAGATTCAAGAAACTGCCAAATGAGCAAAGATAGAGGGAATTATTATTCCGTGCTTGTTAAATCTTCATGTACATCACCACACCAGCATATCAAGATAGGAAAAATATTCCTCAGGAAAGGAAAATTAATTCCACATAAAAGTATCCTTTCTATGGAGAAGAACCTAAACCAAACTTTCCACTTGAAGTAATATGAAAACTGTTTTACTGTAACATTTAAGTGCAAAGAGGAGGTAAGAATGGGGTCACTGTATAAGTTTACTAAAGTAACCAACTCATCTTAATCCTCCCATTTTCACTTGGAAAGGACCAAGAAACCTTATTCAATTTTGGTAAGTCAATCTGATAAAAAGTGAACTATAAATAAGAGAGAACATTGTTTTAGCAGTTAAAACACTTGTTTAAAAAAAAACCATCTGGACTCTGACAAGCCAGTTAGATTGACAAGATCTGTGAAATCAATTTGGAGTTTTTAAGCCCTGATATCTTATTCACAAAAGACTGTATAACATGGTCAATATTTAAAGACCTTAAACTATCTTCTCTTCCCTACATTTTTGATAAACATTAATAACAGTAAAGAAGCCAGGCGCAATGACTCAGGACTGTAATCCCGCCGAGGCGGGAGGATCACTTGAGGCAAGGAGTTTGAGACTAGCCTGGCCAACATGGTGAAACTCCGTCTCTACTAAAAACACAAAAATTAGCCGGGCGTGGCGGGGCGCCTGTAATCCCAGCTACTTGGGAGGCTGAGACACGAGAATTGCTTGAACCCTGAAGGCAGAGGTTGTAGTAAGCGAGATCACTAAATCACTGGACTCCAGCCTGGGCGACAGAGTGAGAGTCCCTCTCAAAAAAAAAAAAACAGTAAAGAAAGCCTGCAGTAGATTATCAATTTCTGAAACAGTCCCAAGTCCCAAGGCAAATTCAATTGAGAATTCGTTCCACGAGTTCATTGCTTAAGAAAAACAGCGTTTGTGTTTAATCTTTTGCATTAAAAAAAAAAAAAAAAAATCAGAGCCCACAACCTAGTTTATTTTAGTAAAACTGGGCTGAGCACCTGGAAAAAGCCAATGCTCCATCATAGTATTAAAATACAGAAAACTTTGCGGAAAAAAAATAAAGGAAGTCAAGGAGGGGGGGAAATGCGTTCGCCTCACATGACCACGATGAGCTGTTCTTGCTCTGGTTCTAATTTGAGCGACTCTCTGGATTTTGAGGAAGGCCCACTTTTACACATTCACTCATGAAAAGGGAGTGCACACAAATCCGGCCACGTCACCAGCTGCTGCGCGCGAAGGCAGCTTGGCGGCGTCGGTGCTGGTTCCGGAGGGCGCTCCGCGAGGAGAACCGGGACACAGGAAAGGGGGCGGGGAAGCAAAGAGGGAACAAGAAAGGTGGAAGCGATGTCCCCAAAGCAGGTTCCGTTTCCTCCTAAACTTTTTGGCCTTCAGACAAATCCTAAAAGTCCCTCGTCGCAGCATACAAAGTTGTGGGCAAATCCAGCGCGGTGGGGGGCGCACGGCCTTACCTGTGCCATGGCGACGAGTCAGGCCAGGGGAAGGTGAAGCAGGACTGCAAAACAGAAGAGACCTCGAGCTTAGCGCGCCACTCGCAACTTGCGCCCTCCCCAAGCGCAGGTCCGCGGGGAGGCGCTAAGACAGCCCGGAGGGCCCCGCCACGGGGCCGACCCGCCCTCTCGCAGCTACCAGGACAGCTCTCGGCCGAACGTCCGCGCGAACCCAGTGCCCTGCGACCCCGCTCCCCTCTCCAGAGGGAGCCCCCTCCCCGTGCTGCGGCCACTCACCCAGACTGTGGGACCCAAGTGCCCTGAACCACCGGGAAAGCGGCAGAGCGCCAGGCGACGGTACGCGGGGCAACGCCGGGATGAGGACGCCGAAGGATCGGGCAGCTGCACCGAGACTAATCCAAGCAACGGAAACGCCAGCGGCCCCGCCCCGGCCCTGCCCCGCTTGGCCCGGCCCACCCCCGCCAGGGACTCAACCGCAGGCAGGCCGCGCCAGCCCGGCCGGCCCCTGCCACGGCCTCAGCGCGCCTGCGTGGATCGCGGTTAGTCCCAGTCGGTGGCCAGCGGCGTGGACTGTCCCGCGGCTCTCGCGGGCCTGGGTGGGGCGCGGCCGCAGCGCTGCTGGAACCAAGAAGGGGCGGCCGCTCCCCCGAAGACAGTCTTGTCTTCGCCCCGAGGGAAGGGCATGGGGAGCTGTCCAGGACTCGGGATTTTGGAGGTGCTTGAGCCTCCCTGCCTTCTGTGACCGTAGGAATCGTAGCTTCACTTGGGTGCTCGACAGAGCAGTGCGTGGGCGTCTTTTTGGAGGCGAGACAAAATCATCGCAGCTAAAGGCAGCGCGCCTTTGTCAATGGGATAGAAAAAACCTGAAGGGAGGGCCGTTTCCCCAGTTGTTTTTGTTTCTGTTTTGTTTTGTTGTCTTTGTTTTGTTATGTTTTGTTTTGTTTTTTGAGACAGAGCCTCACTGTCGCTAGGCGGGAGTGCAGTGGCGCGATCTTGGCTCACTGCAACCTCTGCCTCCCGGGTTCAAGTAATTCTTGTGCCTCAGCCTCCTGAGTAGCTGGGATTACAGGCGTCCGCCACCAAGCGCAGCTAATTTTTGTATTTTTAGTAGAAACGAGGTTTCACCATGTTGGTCAGGCTGGTCTGGAACCCCTGACATTGTGATCCACCCGCCTCGGCCTCCCAAAGTGCTGGGATTACAGGCGTGAGCCACCGCGCCCGGCCTGTTTTGTTGTTGTTATTGTTGTTGTTGTTTTGTTGTTTTTAATGCATATGATTGCTTCCTAGATGGCCCTCTCTTAAATGTACAGCCTTCTAGTAGCATATGTGGGGTATTTCAAAGCCTCTGCTTCAAATCAGTTTCTGTTTTCAAAACTAGCCTAGAACTTTGACTTAAATTTAAGCCATGCCTCATATTGGTTCAACATAAAATATATGAGCATATGAGAGAGACGGGGAGGGAGGGAGAATCTACAGCGTATTGTACTAGCATGGTGCTGTGTTCTGTGAAAGGGCTTTATATGCAAAGGAGCCCCCAAATGCGAAGAAGCCAAGAAACCAAAGAACAAGGCAGACAAATCCAGTCTGTCGGTAATAGGTGTGTTATTGGAGGATATCATAGACAGAAGCGTGACCTTGGGCGGCAGCAAGCAGATAAATTTCTGCACTGTTACTCCCCCAACCCTGGCCTTATATATGGTAAAGAGAGAGTATACTGCTCTGCAAGACAATATGCGTCATAGCCTACAATGTGGGCAATAGCATCAAGGTTGACATGTTCTTATGCTAAGGACAGTAAAAAAAAAAAAATCCTAGGAATCAACAGGTATTCATGGGACTGGGGTTATTAAAGGTCAACACGGCGGATTAGCATCCAGGGTATAATCACTTTTGTCTCCACATGCTGGAAAAGGAAAAGTAGAAGACACAGTGACCTTCTCAGACTTACTGCTATGGGGAGGGAAAGTGCCAGGGCAGAGGTGAAAAAAGGACAAGTTTGCGACACTAGATGCAGTGTTTTAGACATATGCTGGAATGGATAGTGCAAAGTGCTTCTCAACGTGGAGGTTAAGGGTAAGAGATAGGGATCTAGTCTTCTTTGAGAATGAGGAAGAATAAATTAAATGGACAGCAAATGTGGTTCTTTGTATAGAACTTCTCATTTGCTTTCACGTGTGAACCACATGCTTATTCCAGCCCTGACAAAGTCACAAAAGAGTGGTTGTTCTCTGGAAAAGGAGGCAAAATTGCAAAATTTGTGGAGCTTGCCAACCCCATCACCCCCACCCCAGTGGCAGCTTGCCTTTCCTCTGGGAGCCTCCTCTCCACCAGCCCAGCTGTCTACTCAGCCTCAGGCTGTCCCCAGGTCAGCACCTCCCCCGGGCTTTCTTTACAGGTATTAATATATCTGAAGGCAGCCCTTTTCTGAGCATCTGTCTCTATTGCTCCAGCTTTTCTACTCTCTCTCTGCCCTGCACCAACAGCAGGACCTTTAATCTTGCCTAGAGCATTCTTTTTTCTCACCCACATCCACTTGAACTCAGTTTGCTTCTCTCACTTTCTACTCTCAACATTAGTGGAATTAAACAGGACCCCAGAGATCCTATATTTAACAATCATTGGTTTTACAGGGACATGAGACTCGTCGTGGGTTAGCGACTTGCTCTATGTCCTGCAGCTAAATACTGACAGAATCGATGAGTTATTGGACCCAGAGTCTTGATGTACTCCAGTTAGCATTTCTTTCACTTCCAGTAATATCAGTTTATTCAACTCCTACTCTGGACCAGGCACAGATCTAGGTGCTGGGGAAAACGCGGTAAGTGAAACAAAGGCCCTGCCCTCATAGGTCATACATTCTGGTGAAGGAAACAAACAATAAACAAATATCTAATATGTCCTGTGTGATGTGTAGTATAAATAAACTAAAATGCTAGGCAATGGAAATGAAGGGAACACTATTTTGCAAAGGTGATATGAAGCCATTTCTGAAAAGCCTTGGACAGAAACCTAAATTGATACAATTTAATTGTATTTGACAACTATACACTGAGCACCTGTGGAAAGGCCATACCTAAGAGTTTACACCTTAATATTATAGATAAAGCATGTATACAAACACTACAATGAGAGACTGTAAATCATGAAAGAAATGCATAGAATGCAATCAAAATGCAATTAGTTTCAGAGGAAAGAGCTAATATTTTGTCAAATGGTTGACATGGCATTTTAATTAGGCTTTTGAGAGAGGATATTTTATCATACTATGAAGGGGAGAAAGGGTAGTCTGGTTAAGTGAACTGCAAAACCAAAAGAAGGAAAGTATCTCTTTGTGACTGTGTGATTTTGAACTGTCTAAAATGGCTGGAGTGGAAGGTACATAAAGAGAGATTGCCACATAAAGATTCTGCTTTGAATCATGTATTTAATTGATGGATTTTGAACAACTGATGCTCTTAACTACTGAGTGATAGAAATGATAGGCACTCAGGAAATCTCTTTCGCTACCTCTTGTCAGCCTAATAAACAGAGAGGGAGACTTTCTAAAACAAAATGATATTTATTTGGGAATGGGCATTGCAATAGGAATGTGTGTGCCATATTAAACTATTTTGTGTATTCAGGGAGGTAAAAGAAGACAAAGGTTTTTCAAGGAAGAAGGAGGATTACATCATTGTTTTGAGATAATTATCCTCGGCTACAGTAATCAATAACTAGAGTGGCACCAGTCTAATGTTGTACAGGCAGTTGCTGGGCAGATGTCTCTGCAGAAGTTCTCTCTGTGTGTGTGTGTGTGTGTGTGTGTGTGTGTGTGGTTGCAATGGCCTTTGTCCAAAGTTATGCTTTTTGCAGTATTTTTCAATAGTTCTTGTTATCAGGCATTTATGTATTAGAACCCTACCTTCATGGCCTTCCCCAGCCATTTGTCAGGAGTTTGTCTTGTTTTTTTAACACAGGCGACTCCATTTTAATAAGGACAGCTTTCACAATCTTAAAAACAAGTGTCCGTCATTCATCCCCCAATGTCCTTTATCAGTGTCCAAATGTCATGTTTAGAATCTCTGCCAGATTCACCAGTTAACTCTTTCATCTTTCTAATTGAACTTTCTCTTCTTATACATTTAAAATTAAAGTCCTTCTTACTCAGTGTATTGTCTTTGTGTTGTGTTCATTATAAGTACTACATAATAATTTTGGCGAGTTTGTTGTACTATTCTTGGATATAAATAATGAGTTTCAGCTGTTTTCTATGAGACACTCAGGTCACATCAGTTTTCTTTTTATTAGAGAAATATACCAAATGCCAGAGAACTGATTTACAAACATACTCTTGAAACTCTATTTATTTGTTAACTCAGGACTTTCCCTATTTCTCTCAATTATTTGGATCATTCAGAACTAGCCAATTTATTCTAAGTAAGTTGCTGAGCTTCTTTGTGTTTTAGTTTCTACATCTCTCAACTCTAATATTTTGATCATATATTCATGGCCCTACTGTTTCCCTTGATTATACTGACACATAAAGAGGAGAAAATGAGTTACAGGCTTTTTATAAATAAGTACAAAACAACTCTTCTTTAATTTTAGAAGAGTTGGAATCTTGTTTTTTAGAAAATTATAAAATTTTCAACCAGTCTACTTTAAAAACCGATTTTGTTTAATAAATATATCTGTTGCAAATTATGGCAAGTTAAAGAAGAAAAGATGGCAGGAGAATGAATTGCATGAAGCAGAAGAAACGAGAGAGAGTGGCTGAGGAGTAAGGTAGGGGCGAGATACCAAGGGAAAGGAGAAACATCATGTCTTCCAGACAAGATCTGGAAAAAGCACACTCTCTGAAGACAGAGACAGTTGAGTTCAAATCCCTACTCTGCCTGCATACCAGGGATGTGACTTGGACAAATTATGTGATTTCTCTGATCCTTGGCTTCCTTATCTAGAGTGGAGGCTAGTTTCAAATAAGCTAATTGTGAAACGGCCTAACAAACTGTGAAAAAGGGTTGGTTCCGTTCCCCCACGGCTCTTTTTTCTTTCAGAAACCCTCACCATCATTCTCAGCTCCTATTCTGATGATTAAGGACCCACCTTCATATTAAAAGCAGAAATAACCTCCTCTGGACCCACTGCTCCACTGCAGCAGGACTATCCTATTGCCAGCCAGTGTCTCAGAGATGGCAGGTCCAACTCTTGGGGGCCAACCTGATGCTTCCTGGTGCCATTCCCCCTCTGCCCACCTATTCTTCCTTATCCAGAGTCTACCATCAGTGGCCCCTATCAACATACAACTAGCTAGACCCCCACCCTCTACCCTTCTCTCCACATGCAGGGGCTCTGATCCCCATCTGCTGGTGCCAAGAACTGTAAAACCATCACCTGGAATTTAACGCAAGCCACCTATCTGGCCTCAACTCATTCATGTCTTAAAGTCCCAGGGTGAGAATAGAGGTGAGGCTGCCTTCCTCTGTAGATTCTGCCAAGTCTTTTTCCACCATCACCTCTACATCCCAGCAGTGATACTGGAATGTAGCTTTATTTTGGTGGCGCCCCATTCTTGCTCTTTAGATTTAAAGTGGTTGTAGTGTGCCTGCAGAAAATAGGTCTCTTAGTCTGTTCAGGCTGCCATAACAAAATTACATCAAGTGAGTAGTTTATAAACATCAGAAATGTATTTATCACAGACTGAAGGCTGGAAAGTCCAAGATCAAGATTGTACAGATTTGGGGTCAGGTGAGGGCTTACTTCCTCATGACAGCCATCTTTACTGTAACCTCACATGGTAGAAGAGACTAGTTAGCTCTCTGGGGTCTCTTTTTTTAATGGCACTCTTAGTCCCTTTTCTGCTGAAATAAAAATACTACACACTGGGTAATTTATAAAGAACAGAAGTTTATTTGGCTCACAGTTCTGGAGACTGGGAAGTCCAAGAGCATGGCACCAGCATTTGGTGAGGGCCTTCACGCTGTATCATCCTGTGGAGGAAGGAAGAAGGTGGAAGGGAAACCAAGCACTTGAGACCAAGAGAAAGGGGACCAAATTCATCCTTTTTATCAGGAACTGACTCCCAAGATAACTTACCCACTCCCATTCATGAGGGCAGAACCCTCATGACCTACTTACCTCTTAAAGGCCCACCTCTCAACACTGTTGCGTTGAGGATTAAGTTTCTAACACATAGACTTTGGAGGGCACATTCAAACCATAGCAGGCGCTAATCTTAATCATGAAGTGGAGTTCCCATGACCTAATCATCTCCCAAAGGCCCTACCCTGAATGCCATCACCTTAGAGGTTAGGATTTCAACATATCCATTTGAGAGGGACACATTCAGACATAGCAACAGGTCCAGGTATCTTTCAAAAACTCATCGTGAGCTAACAGTGCTAACTATCCCCTTATAAAGATCCATGAAATTAAAAGCAGACACTCCTCAGGAGATTTTCAGTTTTAGATATCTTTCCATTGTTTTTATTCAAAACATTTGTATTTATCTAGTAAAATGTAAATCAACTTTCCTAGCAAGACACTGGAATGTAGATCTTGGGTAAATAATTAGAATATCACATAGGAATCTTTCATGCAGAATTTTTAAGTGTGATTGAGATTCTCAACACTATTAGTAAAAGAAGCAGTAAAGGCTGGGAACAGTGGCTCACATCTGTAATCCTAGCACTCTGAGAGGCCGAGGCAGGTGGATCGCTTGAGCTCAGTAATTCGAGACCATCCTGGGCAACATGGCAAAAACCCATCTCTACAAAAAATACAAAAATGAGGGGGGTGTGGTGGCACACACCTGTAGTCCCAGCTAGCTACTTGGGAGGCTGAGGTAGGAGGATCACTTGAACCCAGGAGGTCAAGGCTACAGTGAGCTGAGTTCGTGTCACTGCATTCAAGCATGGGAGACAAAGTGAGACCCTGTCTCAAAAAATAAAATAAAATAAAAGAGAGAGAGAGAAGAAGAAGAAGCAATGAAAATACTAAGCATGCTTATAAAGGACAAGCATCCTGTGTCTCTTGTTTATTGCTGAATCTCCAACACCTAGCACAGTGCACATATTAATACATTAACTCATCCATTCAAAACACTTCATGAGCACTAGGCCAGGCATGGTGGCTCACACCTGTAACCCCAGCACTTGGGGAGGCCAAGGCAGGCAGATCACCTGAGGTCAGGAGTTTGAGACCAGCCTGGCCAACATGATAAAATCCCATCTCTACTAAAAATACAAAAATTAGCCAGGTGTGGTGGTACATGCCTGTAATCCCAGCTACTCGGGAGCTGAGGCAGGAATCACTTGAACCCAGGAGGCAGAGGTTGTAATGAGCCAAGATTGTGCCACCACTGCACTCCAGCATGGGAGACAAAGCGAGACTCCATCTGAGAAACAAAACAAAACAAAACAAAAAAACTAATGAGCACTAAGTAACTGTCAGGCCTCTGAGCCCAAGCCAAGCCATCGCATCCCCTGTAACTTGCACATATAAGCCCAGATGGCCTGAAGTAACTGAAGAATCATGAAAGAAGTGAAAATGCCCTGCCCCGCCTTAACCGATGGCATTCCACCGCAAAAGAAGTGAAAATGGCTGGTCCTTGCCTTAAGTGATGACATTACCTTGTGAAATTCCTTTTCCTGGCTCATCCTGGCTCAAAAAGCTCCCCCACTGAGTACCTTGTGACCCCCACTCCTGCCCCCCAGAGAACAACCCCCCTTTGACTATAATTTTCCTTTACCTACCCAAATCCTATAAAACGGACCCACCCTTATCTCCCTTCGCTGACTCTCTTTTTGGACTCAGCCTGCCTGCACCCAGGTGATTAAAAAGTTTTATTGCTCACACAAAGCCTGTTTGGTGGTCTCTTCACACGGACGCACACGACAGTAACTGCAAAACACATGAAGTGTTTTGAATGGATGAGTGAATGTACGTATGAATGTGTAGCAGGATGAGCCACAGACAAAACTCATCAGACACCGAGTTAAAGAAGGAAGGGGTTTATTCGGCCAGGGGCATCGGCAAGACTTCTGTCTCAAGAGCCGAACCCCTGAATCAGCAATTCCTGTTCCTTTTAAGGGCTCAAAACTTTAAGGGGTGCGTGTGAGAAGGTTGTGATTGATTGAGCAAGCAGGGGGTACGTGACGGGGGGGGGGGGGGGGGGGGGGGGGCTGCAGGCACCGGTAATTAGATCGGAACAAAACAAGATAAGGATTTTCACAGTGTATTCCTATACAATGTCTGTAATCTATAGATAATAGAACCGATTAGGTCAGGGGTCGATCTTTAACTACCAGGGCCAGGATGTGGCGCCGGGCTGTCTGCCTGTGGATTTCATTTCTGCCTTTTAGTTTTTACTTCTTCTTTCTTTGGAGGCAGAAATTGGGCATAAGACGGTATGAGGGGTGGTCTCCTCCCTTAAATGCATTGAAAGCATTACAGTATAGGGTTATTGGGTTTTTTTAAATGAAGGTTGCTATTAACTGCAAACTACTTATATTAAGAAGGATATGAAATAAGATATGAAAAAGTTAAAAGGAAATTTTATAAGAGAGAACTTTGCCAGGGGAATAAATGCATTCTCAGCATTCTGAATTCCAAAAAGAACTCATCCCTGGTTAGGTTAAGTTTTATTTTATGACCTTACTAGTGTATGACCTTGGACAATGATTTGATTTTTCCTTATCTGGAATGTTGGTTAAGATTAAATGTGCTGACTTGTTTAATGCCTAAAAATAACAAGAAGATGAGTTTAAATTTCTCACCCCTTTTTTTTTTCTTCCAAAAGCTCTCACCACTAAATCCCACCTTCATTTTCCATGCTGATGATTCAGTCCCCATCCATCCCACTCAAAATCTAAAATTAGCCAGGATCAGTGGCTTGTGCCTGTAATCCCAGAAACTCGGGAGGCTGAGGCAAGGAGGGTCACTTGAGCCCAAGAGGTCGAGGCCAGCCTGGGCAACATAGGGAGACCCTGTTCACAAAAAATAAAATAAAAATTTTAAAAATCAGGCAGGGGTGGTAGTAGGTGCCTGTAGCCCTAGCTACCTGGGGAGGCTGAGGCAGGAAGCTCACCTGAGCCCAGGAGTTCAAGGCTGCAGTCAGCTGTGATTGCCACTGCACTTCAGCCTAGGTGACAGAGCAAGACCCCATCTCAAAAAAAAAAAAAAAAAAGAAAAAGAAATTATGGGCCGGGTGCAGTGGCTCATGCCTACCCTCAGCACTCCTGTTTCTCAGGCCTTCGGACTTGAACTGGAATCCACACATCATCAGCTCTCAGGCTCTTAGGCTCAGGCCTCAGATTTTTACTGTCAGCTCCCTGGGTCTTCAGCTTACAGATGGTAGATAGTGCAAATTCTTAGTCTCTATAATCATGAGAGCAATTCCTCATAATATACCTCATTATGTGTATATCTCCATATCCTATTGCTTCTGTTATTCTGGAGAACCCCAACTTTAGTATTCTAAAGAAAAAAAACACTTTTTTCTTCTCATGCAACACTTCTGACACCAAGTGTGTGGAGTTGATCCTCACATTTAGCAATTCTCCAACTCTCCAGACACAAACTGGATGCCCTACAATTCAACTATGACACTAACTACCTGGAGTTAATGCATACCCCACAAGACTGCTGCCGCACCTTCAGATGCCTGTCACAAGTACCATGTTGTCACCTGTAGGATAAATTGGGACTTCCCACAAGCTACTCTTCAGGTTTGATAATTCGCTCTAATGGCTCACAAGACTCTGGAAAACATTTACTTACTTTTACTAGTTTATTATAAAGGATGTTGCCAAGGTTGCAGATGAACGGTCAGATGAAAATATACATAGGGCAAGGCATGGGGGTGGGGCACAGGGCTTCCAGGCCCTCTCCAGGCATGGCACCCTTGCAGCAATTCCATTCGTTCAGCAACCAGGAGCTCTTCACAGCCTGTTGTTTATGATTGTTATGGAGGCTTCATGATATAGGCATGATTGATTGAATCATGGGCAACTGGTTATGGAACTCAATCTCTGGCCCCTCTCTCCTCCTCATAGGAAAGATGTGGGGCTCAAAGTTCCAACCCTTTAATCACATAGTTGGTTCCTATGGCAACCATGCCCCGTCCTCTAAGAGCTAACTCCTTAGCATAAACTCAGGTATGGTTGGAAGGGGCTTATGAATAACAAAAGATGCTCCTCTCACCCTACCTACCACCCAGAAAATCCCAAAGATTTTAGGAGGTCTGTGACAGGAACCAGAAACAAAAACCAAATATACATTTCTTATTCTATCACAATATCACAAACATGCTGATGTAGATGTTAGAAGCCACAAGCACAAGTATACAAGAAAGGCCTGCACAGATGGGTACGTATGTGTGGGGGTGTGTGAGTGTCCATCCTAGAAGTCAGCCTCACAGGCATCAATGCATGTGATGGGAAGAACTTAGCCTTGAGAGTCAGGAAGCCTGCATTCTAGTCTCGGAGTTGCCAAGAATTTGCGTGGTGAGCTTGGATACAACACACTAACCTCTCCTGACTGTTTTCTTATTCATAACCGAAGAGGTTCGACTATGACCCCAAGATTTTTTGCAATTCTAAAGTGTCAGAGATTCTGGGATAGCCCAGCATCATCATTCATATATATATATACACATACACACACACACACACATATATAAACACACACACACACACATATATATATATATTTTTTTTTTTTTTTTTGAGACGGAGCCTGGCTTGTCGCCCAGGCTGGAGTGCAGTGGCGCGATCTCGGCTTACTGCAAGCTCAGCCTCTCGGGTTCAGGCCATTCTCCCGCCTCAGCCTCCTACAGGCGCCCGCCACCATGACCCACTAATGTTTTTGTATTAGTGACGGGGTTTCATCGTATTAGCCAGGATGGTCTCGATCTCCTGACTTCGTGATCTGCCCGCTTCAGCCTCCCAAAGTGCTGGGATTGCAGGAGTGAGCCACCGCGCCCGGCCACCATTCACATATATTCTGCATTAACCACAGTGCTAGTTTTTCCCCTTCATGCAAACTTATTATTTGAGTGAGGTGAAATGCAGGTTCAGGGAACAGGGAGACAGAGAGAAGGCATCTTGTCTGAGAAAGGTGATGAAGACTTCCCTTCTAAAAGATGGTGAAGGGAATTGGGTAATAGTCACTCTCTCGCACCCTAGACACTGCCGTTCCCACTTTGATTCCTCCTGTCCATGTTTTCTCACTATCCAACCACATCGGCAATAATTACTCCTTGACTTCATCCAAATCAGCAGCCCCTCTTTTTCCACCCAGCCTACCACTCTTTGTACTGCTTTCAGTTTCTTCTTTATCCAACGTATGGCCTCAACACTGAGTTCTTTAATTTACCATCTTGTCATTGTCCTCATCCTCCTCACTCCAGTCAGCTCTCTTCACACCCCAGCTGACTCGTACCCTACTATCACTCGCCCATAAGTGCCGGCTACTGAGTGCAACCACACCATACCACAGACTGGCCTTCTGATAGATTTGAGGTCATGATCAAGAAAACCAGAGGGAGGCAGAAGTTAAAGTGATGAAAACAATTTTTATTCAGGACTGTTGCAATAGGGAAAGCGGGACCTCAGTATAGAACCGGGCTCCATTCTGAATGCATCAGTGATAAGTGCGGATGTATAGTCAGGGAGCTGAGCATTGGTGGATAGAAAATTGCTATGAGGAGACATCAAGGCTGGGGGAACTCTGGCTGAACCAATCTAACAGGATTCCTGCTGAAGGCAGGCCGAGGTGATTTGAAACCAACAATGGTAAGGGAAGTTTTGATTAAATATCAAGGATGATTAAGTATCAAGGGTGGTGGATTCTTACCAAAGTGCCTTGGCAGTGTCACTTACTAAAACTGGATTTTTACAAAGAAGTGCACACATGGGCCTAGGAGAACGTTCAAAAGCCTAACTAAAGTTTGGCCAAGCAAAGAATCTTTGTCAGTCATCAGCATTTCTTATCCAGTCTTTATTCAACATGTCCCTGCTCAGCTCTTTCCCTATGCCTCATGATATTGGTTTTAACCTTTCACTGTTATCCTTCAGATCCCAGCCCTCACCTTTTCCCCCAGCAGGTGGCCTTAATTCTGACTCAACATACTTGCCCTGATTTTTCATCTCACACCTACAAACTCATCTTTGCCCACACTCATTCTTACCTCCTTCTTTCTTGCTCAAAGGGTGAAAGGCCTTGGCAGTGTCACTTACTAAAACTGGATTTTACAAAGAAGTGCACACATGGGCCTAGGAGAACGTTCAAAAGCCTAACTAAAGTTTGGCCAAGCAAAGAATCTTTGTCAGTCATCATGTCCCTGCTCAGCTCCTTCCCTATGCCTCATGATATTAGTTTTAACCTTTCACTGTTATCCTTCAGATCCCAGCCCTCACCTTTTCCCCCAGCAGGTGGCCTTAACTCTGACTCAACATACTTGCCCTGGTTTTCATCTTACACCTACAAACTCATCTTTGCCCACACTTATTCTTACCTCCTTCTTTCTTGCTCAAAGGGTGAGAGGCCTCTCTGCCTAAGGTTTAAGGTTTATCCTCCAAGGTTATGATTTTTTTCTTTTTTCTTTTGAGACTGGCTGGAGTGCAGTGGGGCCATTTTGGCTCACTGCAACCTCCACTTCCCAGGTTCAAGTGAGCCTCCCTTCTCAGCCTCCCGAGTAGCTGAGACTACAAGCGTGTACCACCACACCCAGCTGATTATTTTGTATTTTTTGTAGAAACAAGGTTTTGCCACATTGCCTGGGCTGGTCTTGAGCTCCTGAACTCAAGCAATCTGTCCACCTCGGCTTCCCAAAGTGCTCGGATTACAGGTGTGAGCCACCATGCCCAGCCCAGGATTATGATCTTGATCTCACATGTGTTTAAAATGTTTCTGTCCACTAGCTTCTTCCTTTTAGCCCAAATTAGCAAACCTGTTTAAGCCAGGACCCTCTTAGCCACAAGTGAAAGAAACCCAAATCAAGCTAGGTTAGGTGTAAAGTGTGTCTGGCAAGATCCTTAACTATAAGCAGCAGAACCCATTCTAACTATTTCAGCAAAAAAAAATTATTAAAGGACTATAGGTAGTTCATACAATTTCTGCAAGGATCAGAAAATCTGGCTTGGTGGCCATGTAGGCTGGACTGCCAATCACACTGCCAATCTTTCTAGTGAAGAGGCCACCACTACTGGCACCACTGATGGGACATCCCCACATTAAGTTCACAGAAATTTTAAAAACCAACAATAACAGAAATAAAGAAAAATTGTGAAGGGAATTGTGATGACCTGCTCAGAGCTCTCTGTCTCATGTTCCTTTCTCATAGGCCAGTGACCAGCTTTCTGCTTGTGGAAAGAATACAGCCATAGTTAGCTCAGTCTTTCATTCCACCAGCTCCATGAAAGCCATCTTTCTAAAGTTCAACTTCAAAAAATCAGATTGAAGCAGCAAGGTCACAGACCCCATGGCAGCTCCCACCCACATGATCTAGTGGAACATCTCCTGGAAATTTTTTTCATAAACAATCTAGATCTGCTAAGAATCTGTTAATTTGAAGTATGAAGTAAAATGAAGCGTTTCCTGCCTCTGTAAATCAGGGTTTCTCAACCATGGCACTATTGACATATTGACCTGGATAATTATTTGTTGAGGAATGGAGGGTAGGGTAAGGGTAGCTGTCCTGTCCATTGTAGGATGTTTAGCAGCATCTTTAGCCTCTACTCACTATTCACCATTAGCACCCTCCCTCTCCAGTTGTGACAAACAAAAGTGTCTCCCAACATTGCCCAATGTACTCTGCTAAGCAAAATCACCTGCATCTGAGAACCATGTCACCCAGCCTGCAGTAGCCTGACCATAGCAAACCACACTTCCAAACCCCCATCTCCAGCTCAGACCTCTCTCCTGAGCTCTAGGCTGATATATCTACCTGCTTGCTTGCTACTCATGTCTCAACCGAGATATCCCATACCTAACCCAGACATGCCCAAACCTAACTCATCATTTTTCCTCCAAGACTAGTTTTTTCCTCACACTTCCTGTCCTGGTTAAACATATCACTGTTGATCAGTCATCCATACCAGAATCTTGGCAGTATTTCTGGGTCCTTCATCTTCCCTCACCTCTCCCTCTCCCATCACCACATCTAAAGAAGTAGATTCTAACAACACCTTTCTTAGCTTGTATTAGCCTCCTCCTACCCATTTGTATTGCAAGTTTCCTGCTGGGCTCTTAATTTCTTCTCTCTCTAATTTACTTTCCAGATTGCTTTAAGATTTGCTTTTTTCCTAAATGCACATATGACCATGTCATTCCATACTTCAAATTAACAGATTTTTTTAGCAGATCCCAATTGCTTGTGAAAAATAGTCGACACTCTAGCAAGATGTTCAATGACCTTCCTGAACTTTTCCATGTCCCTCTCTCCAACCTCTGCTTTCTTGCTAAGAAACTACATAAAAATCTCTGGTTTTGGCCGGGCACTGTGGCTCACGCCTCTAATCCCAGCACTTTGGGAGGCCAAGGTGGTTGGATCACGAGGTCAAGAGTTCGAGACCAGCCTGGCCAACATGGTGAAACCCCATCTCTACTAAAGATACAAAAAAATTAGCTGGGCATGGTGGCACGCACCTGTAATCCCACCTACTCGGGAGACTGGGTCAGGAGAATGACTTGAACCCTAGAGGCGGAGGTTGCAGTGAGCTGAGATCACGTCATTACACTCCAGCCTAGGCAACAGGGCAAGACTCTGTCTCAAAAAGAAAAAAGAAAAAAAAAAAATCCCTAGTTTTGCATTTGCTATCTCCCCTGCCTGCTCGAACACTCTCTCCTACATTCTCTTAGTTCACCTGGTGAACTCCTACTCCTCCTTCAAAACCCACTGCAACCATCTTCTCTTAATTTTTTCTTTCTTATAAGGCTCCTCCTTGACCAAGTGTCCCAATATCTTAACTGCAAGCTGAAAAACCAGGACCACGGCCACCCTGCTAGTTTGCTCTTGAATTCCTGTCCCACAGAAATTGTGAGATTTAAAAAAAAAAGTTCACTGTTTTAAGCCACCAAATTTGAGATGATTTATTACAGAACAAAAGATGACTAATCCAAAGTTTACTTACAGAGGTCAACGTGACTGACATTCTAGACCCAAGTTTCAAGTTTAGGGTGCTCAGTCTTCCTAACTCAAGCTTCACCTGGGTTTTGAATACCCACGACCTATTTTTATTTCTGTTTCATTTTGAAACACAGTAAAAATAATTACAGTAAGGAATGTTTTGAGTGGACTATCTAACCAATATTCACAAAAGTAATATGCAAAAGAAGAGTTCTGAAGAAAATATTTTTACTTATTATTTAAAGACTCAGGATAGGGATTGAAAGAGCATCAAAACACAGTCTCCTTTGACTTCACATTTTTATCTTGAGTCTATAGGATATAAACAGAGAATCTAACTCCAATTTTTTAGATAATCTGCTAGGAATGTAATTTTGATTTCAGGAAGAAAACTCTCCACTATGTAAAAAAGTTCTAAACCTTTCTATACAGTTTACTCATTTTAAAAATTTGTGTGTAGAAACAACTGAAATGTCCATTGAAGAAGAATAAATACATTGCAGTTTATTTATATAGTGGAATGATTCCCAGCAACGAAAAGGAACATGACAGTATGGAATAATCTCAAAAACGTGTTCAGCAAATGAAGCAGGACAGAAGAAAAACCTTTCTGTCTGATTCCATCTACATGAAGCTCAGGAATAGGAAAACTAAGCTGATAATAGAAATCAGAGTTAGCTGTTTTGGGGGGATGGAAGGCTTTGGGGGGTTTTGAGCGTGAGGTTGACTAAAAGGGGGAGCTACAGAACTTTCTGAGATAATGGAAAGGTTCTATATCTTGATTTGGATGATGGTTACATGAGTGTATGTATTTGTCAAATTTCATCAATTATAATTTATTATTTTATGTTTAATTAATTTATGTTTATTTAAATCAAACCTATCAAACATATTAATTTATATTTATTAATTAAATTAAATATATGGATTAAATTGTTTATTAATTTATATTTATTGTTTATAAACAATAAATTTATGTATGTATAATATAAATAAATTTACGTGTGTATAATATAAATAAAATTATTTCAATAAATATTTATTTATTGTAAATACATAAATACTCAAGTTCATTTTACCTCGTGGAAATTTTACCTTAATCTAAAAAAGACAACATGAAAAAACAGTATATAATACTAAAATCAAATCACGTTTCCCTATTGAAAGGCAATCACTCTTTGAGAAGACATAAACAGGGCATTCAGAACATCAGATAGAAAGAGCTTCCACCATCACACAAGTGAAACAAAATCAGTATTTCCAGATATTTTTCAGAAACTACCTTTGGGAAGAGTAAACCTCAGCTGTTGGAGCCATAATAAATACCCACTGATTCTGAGCACAAGCCCTGTCCTCTCTCCAGCTGGCCTTGGTAGGAAAATCACCATCCAGCTTGCCTCACTCCTGAGCCTTTGCTCTGAACGGAGCGCACTCACAGGGCGGGGGCTGGGCCTCCCGGCTGCAGGGTGGCCCGCAGGGCAGAGCCCGGGAGATGAGTAAGCGGCAGTGGGCGGGAGTCACAGCGGTCCGCGGGTGACTCAGCGTCCAGGAATCCCAGGGGGCCAGAAAGAAGGTTTTGGCAAAGAAAGGAAGCCAGAGGAGAAAAAAAAATATATTAACAAGGCTTCACAGCTGCCGGAGGGACAGATGTAAGCTGCTGCTGGGACAGAAGGGGAGCGATGGCACCCTTAGCCAAGACTGGGGAAGGCCAGGAGCCTCTGCATGACAGTTCGGGACAGCAACTGGGAACCAAGGAATCGCGATCCGGCCCGACGTGGGGAGAACAGAAGAAGTGAAAACGGCGGGGCCACGAGGCAGAAGGCATCATGTGGGGAGGAAATCATTTTGTAAAGAATTTGAGCATCTACCAATGAAATAGACACCAGATTCCTCACCTGGTCTCCAGATCGCTCTTGCCCTGCAGCTCAACATCCTTTATGACTCACCTCCTCAGGATGAAGTCCATCATCGCGATCATGATTTATTAGTCCTTTATCATTTCGCCTACATCACAGAGAGAGTCCCTTCAGAGATACTAAGTTTGTTTGGGAATGCGCAGGGGGTTTGCAAATCTGGGATGTGTGAGCTGTGGGGCCCATCGGTATATCCAAAGAGTTGGGGGAAAGCTTATAAAAGCAAAAGAGAAAAGTAGACGTAATTTGTTTTGAGGCAAAGAGAACATTGCTTACAGAGGCTTATGACAGGAGTTGATGCCAGTTCATTAGTGTAGACAGTGTCCAGCAAATGTTCTTGTGTATCTGGCTAGCTAGTTTAAGAAGTCCTTGGAAGAATGAGATCATATCCTTTTCAGGAAAATGGATGGAACTGGAGGCCATTATCCTTAGCAAACTAATGCAGGAACAGAGAACCAAATACTGCATGTTCTCGCTTATAAGTTTGGGAGCTAAATGATGGGAACTCAGACACAAAGAAGGGAACAGACACTGGAGCCTACTTTAGGATAAAGGGCGGGAGGAGGAAGAGGATTAGAAAAATAACTATTGGGTACTAGGCTTACTGCCTGGGTGATGAGATAATCTGTATAACAAACCCCCATGAATGAGTTTATCTATATAACAAACCTTCACATGCACCTCTGAACTTAAAAAAAAAAAAAGTTAAAAAAAAAAAGTCCTTGGCAAAAGTTCTTGTTATAGGGATACGTGCATAAGATCCCCTTCAGAAAGTCTTTGTAATCATTTCTACCATAGGCATGTGTGCCTGAGAACCGTCCCTTCTCAGCCTCTTGGCTATATTTGTTAGTTTGGCACAAGTGACTCCATTTTGATTCTGACGACTTTCACACACCAACTCCCCTTACCTTCTTAGAGAATACTCCTCCACCACACCCTGGCCCACCCCCAGTCCCAGTATGTTTCTCTCAGGTTGTAGCTTATAGGTCATTGCCTTGTTCAGAAGCCTTTCCTTACCAGACCCCTTAATTTGATTAGGTACTTTTCTATGGATTATTTAGCACCACGTACCTTCTTCTATGGTACCTTCCTCTAAGTATTGCCATAGGGTATTATGGCTGCCTATTAATTTTTTAACTATGAACTATTTAAAACTATAGAAATGTACAGGTATTTTGCTACCAATTAAACCTTGTTACAATTAAATACCTTGTTAATGAAACCAATTTTAAAATAGAGGAATAAAATATTAAAGACACAGGTTGTTAACATTGTTATTCCTGTACATACCTTTATTACTTATATATTTAATCATATGCAAATATAGTATTGCTTGATTTATTTCAAATTTAATACAATTAGACATGGCATGTACTATATACGCTCTTTAGCTGATTTTTCACTCTACATTGTGTTTTGACATTTTAATAAAGAAATCTAGACCACAAGAACAAATCATAAAAGAAAAACTAATAAATTTGACTACACTAAAATGTAAAACTCTGAATGGCAATATGTTACATAAATGAAGTTAAGAGTTGCAGAATGTAATTACTTCTTTTTAAAATATATTACTCTATTAAAGATGTTTGTTTCATAATTTAAAAGTCAAAATTTTTTTACCATGTTAGCAATAAAAAACAAAGTCTCTTGTCTTACTCCTGCTAACTTGCATTCTCCAGAAGGAAAAATTTTTAAACTCTTTTAACCATTTTTTCTGGACTTGACCTCTATGTTTTTAAATAACATGATTATGTTGACTTTTAAAGAATAGTATCTATCAGTTCCATACCATTAAAGATAATGATTTAGCTTTCCTCTGTCTGTCTCTTTCTCTCTCTCCATCATTTCAATAGCTATAGTTTCTGGTTGGAGCAATATTCAGTGCTTACAATACCATGATTACATAAATATAATTCACAGAAGATCCATGTTAATGTCCTCTGATTTCATTCTCTTTCATCTGTAACTTTTTTCCTTATTATTTCCACTACTGTCATTGGTTTCATGTCCTGGACGCCTGCAACTTCTTTACCTCTAAACATAACCTTAAAAGAAGAATTTCTTTAATGCATTCAAATTCAACAGGCAATACACACACATACATGCACACACACAGAGGTATGTGTATGCATTTTCCCCTAGAGACATCCCTTCTAAAGCATTCTCTAGCCTGGTGCACTGTCTCACACCTGTTTTCCCAGCACTTTGGGAAGCGGAGTAGGGAGAATTGCTTCAGTCCAGGAGTTCAAGACCAGCCTTGGCAACACAGTAAGACCCTGTCTCTACAAAAAAAAATTTTAAATGAGCTGGGTGTGGTGGCATGCACTGATAGTCACAGCTACTCAAGAGGCTGATGTGGGAAGATCACTTGAACCTGGTAGGTTGAGACTTCAGTGAGCCATGATCATGGCAATTCTGCCTGGGCAACAAAACAAGACCCCATCTAAAAAAAAAAAAAAAAAAACAAAAAAAAAGCACTCTCTTAACCTATCTGCTCGAATTGTTCTATTATCAGTCACCAGCTCTCCAGTTGGGACTTCCCATCATTGTTATTGTGGACATAGGATGACAAAGCTATTCCCATTTGCCAGGAACTGTCCCAATTTCATAACCCACATCCGGCAACCCCTCAGGCTTAGGCAAACTGGAACACTCAGTCAACGTATCTGGACAGTTTCCTAGATCCTATGTTGTATTCTTCCTGGTTTGTTTCCTCAGTTTGTGGAATCCATGCTCTAATATTTTCCTGAAAAATAATAAAAAGGACATAATTTAAAAAATATATGCATGTCAGAAATATTTTTAATATGTCTTCATATGTGTTCGAAAATTTGGCAAGGAATAGGAATCAAGATTTGAAGTAATTTTCCATCTGAATTTGAAAGATATGGCTGCACTGGCTTCTAGCTTTCCCGTGTGGCAGGTAAGAAGTCTGGTATCTTTTCACTTCTGGGTCTTTTGAATATCTGGGTACTTGTAGGCTCTTTTCTTTATCTCCAAGGTTCTGAAATTTTTCACGCCATGCCTTCATGTACATTTGTTTTTTATGCATTTTGCAGGGCACAAAGTGAGCTCTATCTATAAACTCATGACTTCTGTTCAGGAAAAATGTTTTTGCTTTTTTCCTATGAAAATATCCTACTCTATCTTTTTATAATCTCTCTTTCTGGAACTCCTGCTTATTTGGGTGTTGAGCTTCTTGAACTCTACTATTTTCCTTTTCTCTTCTATTTTTCATTTCTTTATTTTTGATTGACTTTCTGGAAGATTTTCCCAATTTCCCTTCCAAACTTTCTTTTGAAATTTTGGTTCATTTGTTCATTCGTTTGTTTTTACGTTTTCTTCTGTTCCATACATAGCTGCTATTTTCTTGAAGATTCAGTTCTGTTATGACATAGGCCTTCCTTAAGTGTCTGGTGATCCTTGGCTATCTGCTTATATTTAAAACAAGGCAATAAAAAAGTGACTGGAACAGACTGACACTTATTCTTGTAAAGTGATCTGGCAAGGTTGTTTTATTGTTTGTTGTTTGTTTATTTGTTTTAGTTTTTGTTTTCAGCTAGCTTCCCATAGATAACTCAACCATGACTCCCACCTGAGAAGTAAGTTTGGCTGCCAGTTCAGTTCTTTTACTGACTTGCAACTAATCTTCCCATTTTCAGGACTACCTGTACCCCCTATGCTAATATCTCTAAGTAGTTCTGAGATTCTGTAGTTCAAAGCATCCTTCACCTCAGCTTTCTCTGGTGTGTTAAGCCCATCTACTTGATCCACTCCATCTGCTTTCTAGTTTCCAAAATTCCACTGCATCTCTCTTGTCTACGTAGAGGTATTTCATGTAAGTATTTCAGTTTTGTCTTTATAGCTTTGTGTACTTCATTGTCCCTTTTCTGTAATTCTGGGAAGGAGGGTCAGTGGACATATGTTCACTCAGCCGTGTTTAGCCAGAAGTCGTGAAATCGCCTCTTTTTTTTGTCTGTATGTATTTCTTGTTAGATTGAAGCTAACTGAGCTGAGGTGAAGACCATAATGAGGTCATTATTACAGTCTAGCATCTAGCATAATGCCTGGCATATGTTAGGACCTCAATAAGTAAGGATTTATTGAATGAATACACATATAACACGATGATATTTTTTAAATGTTAACCAGTGTCTGGCTTTGTTTTTCTCTCCAGTATTTTATTTTCCCCTTTTCAGCTAATCTATTATCGTTGTTTCAGGGAACACATAGAACAATAAAAAGCAAATTATTCTTCTATCCTGAGTTTCAAAAGCTTAAGTCTTTAGGAAAATTGAAAGGACTCATGGCATAGAGGAAATACTGAGGCAAAGCATTATGATAACATTGTGAAGCATACCTGTACCATTCCCCTAGAACTAGAAGATTGACCTGAAATAGAATCAGAGCTTAGCTCCAGGGGAATAGCAAAGTCCTGCTGAAAAAGTGGTTAGTGGTTAGTGTGCCTAGGCAATTGGGAACAGTTTCTCCCTCTAGAATGGCACAGGTGCAGCAGAAAGTTTCCTTTGAATTTAAGAATACAAACAAGGTAAACAGAGAATTCCAGAGGATCTAAGGAGCCTCCTAGATAGGAATTAATGTCAAGAAATGTCCAAATGGACTGCTCAATGAGGAAACATTGCATTGCCCATGTCAATGGATGCAACACTGTCCTAGTCCATTTAGTGCTACTTCAACAGGATACCTGAGACTGGGTAATTCATGAACAGAAACTTATTCTGAAGGCTGGGAAGTCCAAGATTAAGGAGCCACACCATGGTGGTGAGAGAGAGATCAAGAGAAAGTCAAACTCACTTTTACAACTAACCCACTACTGCAATAATGACACTAATCCACGCATGAGGGCAGAGCCCTCCTGACCTAATCACTTTCTAATGGTTCCACCTCTCATCACTATTGCATTGGGGATTACATCTCCAGCATATAAACTTTGAGGGACACATTCAAATTAGAGCAAACATGACAGATGACACTGAGCATTAGATCCCTCCCCAGTCCTGATGCCTTGGCACTATGTAAGCCCCTTGGTTCTTAAATGAAATCCTTGGGAAATTCCAAAATTGACTTGAGATTAAGTTTCCGTCACCCAAGTAAAATGAAAGCTCAATATTGAAATTAAATTTAGTTATTAAAATATTAATATAGAATTATATTTCTCCAACATTTCTATTGGTTAGTTGAAATTTGTATACACTATACAATATGGTAATTCTGACTCCCAGAGACTTATTTTAAAATTCATTTAAAAAATTTATAAAACAAGTATTTACACAACAAATGACCAAATATTTTTTACATAGGAACATGCCATGTTAAAGTAGAGATTTATACTTGTGAATGACATACCAAAAAACATCAAAGACATGGTTAGTAGAAAAGGTAGATTTGGGGGATTTTAAAAATAATATTTGTAATCTTACCAAAATAAATAAGAAAATACAGAAATATCTGTCAGGAATGTATTTTGGGACCTCCCCTTTCAGCTGAGATGAAGGTCGTTGCTCTCAATGAGACAACTAGAAAAGCTGGATAAAATACACAAAATAGCATCTGCCTGAAGGCATTGAAGAAGCGATGAGGAAACTCAGACTTGGGCAGCAAGTTCCGGAGAACGAGAAAACTTAGAGAGGAATGTTGACATTTTACAACTGATTTTTCCTTTGAGGCATTTGCTAGTTCAGAGTACTTGGCAAAAGGGAAAGAATCCAGGCAACAGACTTGGACAGAAGGCCTCTAAGGGGCAGTAAAGACAGCAGAATTTTTGGTTCCAGTTTTGGGGACTGGAAAAATCCAAATCTCATGAGGCTGGAAACCCAATGAGAAAGGTTAATGGAAAACTGAGTCTGACACTTGACCTGTTTTCCTATCAAAACATTTGCCAAATTCTGAGGCTGCGTGGAGCAGGATATTAAGAAACTAAGCAGAAAGTGTCTAAATACAGCAGAGGTTTTGCAGTCTTGAAAGGCTCACCAGGAGGAAAGGGCCTCAGTGAACACCCCAGGTTCTCAGGCAGAACTCTAGGAGAGCTACTCTCTAGGAACAGGATGAATCTGAGATGGAAAAGAAACTCACAAAAACGGTAATGTACAATATGACATTCTGGAAAAGGCAAAACTATGGAGACAGTAAAAAGATCAGTAGTTGCCAGGGGCTTGGGGTAGGGAGGGATGAGTAGGTGGAGCACAGATAATTTTTAGGGCAGCAAAAATACTCTTTATGATACTATGATGGTGGATATGTATCTCTTTTCATTTGTCAAAACCCATAAAATGTACAGTACCAAGAGTGAACCCTACTGTAAACTATGAACTTGGGATGATAATGGTGTGTTGATATAGACTGATCAATTGTAAAAAATACATATCTCTGGGGCGGGATATTGATAATAAGGGAGGTTGCAGGGAGTTGACAGGGAATATATGGGAACTCTATAAGTTCTGCCCAATTTTGATGTGAACCTAAAACTTCTCTAAAAATAAAGTCTAATTTTAAAAAATCTATAATGCAGTCTGGAATTGGTTCTGTCTCTCATTGGATTCAGGTGATCAGCTCCCTAACAGAGGAAGGGGTAGGGCATCTCTGGAGGAATCTATTACCCCAAAGCTTTTATAATTTAAAGAATACAATGTCTGGCATTGGATCAAAATTTAGCAGACATTCCAGGAGTTAGAAACAATTTCTAAAAACCAAGAGGAAATATCTAAAAACCAAGGGGACAATCTGATTCAGATATTTCAGTTATCAAAAAACCTTTCAAATAAGTATGATTAATATACTCAGAAAAAAAATTAGATAAAATGAATGTATATCATTACTTAAAAGTAAATATAGGCATGAATTGTGGAGCATAACATATATCAAAAGGTAATAATAACAATATTTCACATTTATTGAAGGCTAATTTTGTGCCAGCCATTGCTCTAAGTGACTCTGATTTCTCACAACAGTCCTATAAAATAAACACTATTGTGGTGCCCACTTTACAGATGAGGAAACTAAGGTACAAGATGGTTAAATAAACATTTATACTTAAATTACTAGTAGATGGCAGAGCTAAAATTTGAACTCGGACAGTCCAATCCCAGAGTTCTCACTTTTAATCATGATACTATCTAGTGCATGTATCTTACACAACTACAAGAGCCATAGATCAATAATGTTTTTATTAAAGAGATGTAAAAAGTTTGACAATTAAAATTGTTATTATTATTATTTTTGAGGCAGGGTTTCACTCTGTCACTCAGGCTGGAGTGCAGTGGCATGATCATGGCTCACAGCAGCCTCAACCTCCCCAGCTCAAGCAATCCTCCCACCTGAGACCTCCCAAGTAGTTGGGAATACAGGTGCACACCACCATGCCTGGCTCATTTTTCTATTTTTTTATACAGACAGGGTCTCACTATATTGCCTCAGCTAGTAGAACTCCTGGGCTCAAGCCATCCTCCCACCTTGGCCGCCAAAATGTGGGATTACAGGCATGAACTGTGCCCAGCCTTAAAATTACTTTGGTCACTAAAATTTTTTCTGTTTTTCTCATGGCCCCAAACTACGTGATTGTGAAATAGTTCCAATTTAGCCTAAATTGTGTAGAAATACATTTTTATGCAATGTAGGCCTTTAATTGCCCAATAATGTTTGCCTGTGTGTATGAAAGATTGAGAAGAAATGTATCTAATTTTAAGTAGACTAAAAATAGAAAATAAAAACATGTACGTAAAATTTTACCAAAAACAGTGTTCAATATTAACCACCACCTAAGTTACTTTTATAAACTTCTACCTGGGCACTCTCTAATTATTATAATTGCCACATGTGGATTTTTAGCTGCAGAACTACACAGTTAATTCATTTATCCAACCTGTGGATAGGGAACTTTGACAGAGAATTCCACCCCAATGTAGATCTCTACTCTTCTCAGCTGGACCCCCTCAATAAAGAAAGTCTTCCTTCTCTGATACACATGGTTCTTGTTGACAGACACACATACCTGGTTTACCATTTACCAGATAAACATTTAAGGAATGTATTTGAAATGACAGTGGACTCAAAGGCAGGAATCGCCTTCCTGCCCCAACTCCCTTCCCCAACATCTTTTTTGCTGCCAGAAGAATCTACCATTGGATTTGATTTCCCCAAGTCTGTTCTATACAGATAAATCAAACATTTGTCATCATACTTACCTTACAAATTAATGAATTGACTCAATCTCATAGGCAGCTAGCTGTGGTCAGGGACATGAGGAAGTTTGAGTTTGGGATACAATAAGCACAGCCATGAATTTTTGAACATAAACTTAGTTGCAATATTATGAAGATAAGAATGTAACCTCCCTCTTAGTATTGTTGTAAGGATTGCGTGAGAATAATGAGCATAAAAATGCTTAAGATAGTTTTAGGCACCCAGTAGGTGCTCAATAAAGTATAACTTCTTTTTGAGATAGGATTTGTCTCTGTCATCCAGACTGGAGTACAGTGGCGCAATCCTGGCTCACTGCAGCCTCGACCTCCTGGGCTCAAGCAATCTTCCCATCTCAGTCTCCCGAGCAGCTGGGAGTGCAAGTGCACTCCACCACACCCAGCTAGTTTTTGTATGTTTTAGTAGAGACAGAGTTTTGCCACATTTTTCAGGCTGGTCTTAAACTCCTGGCCACAAGCGATCCACCCACCTTGGCCTCCCAAAGTGCTGGGATTACAGGGGTTAGCCACCTCGCCATGACTTTGAAAATGATTTTAAAAATTTTAAGGAACCAAATATACTTTAAAAGAACTGGTGATTGTGGTAGTAGTTCTGAATAAAATTTAGTGAAAGAAAAAATTAATGCAAGTCACAGAGTTAGTTTTTGTTTTTGAACATCACTTTCTACTGCTTTGAATGATGTGCAAAAGACTTAGAAACATCTTGTGATCAAATTGTTTAGCATACATATCTTGTGGAATGAGAATATCAAGTTTATAGTTAAGATTGTCTCTCTCTGGCCGGGCGCGGTGGCTCAAGCCTGTAATCCCAGCACTTTGGGAGGCCGAGACGGGTGGATCACGAGGTCAGGAGATCGAGACCATCCTGACTGACACGGTGAAACCCCGTCTCTACTAAAAAAGACAGAAAACGGCTGGGCGCGGTGGCTCAAGCCTGTAATCCCAGCACTTTGGGAGGCCGAGACGGGCGGATCACGAGGTCAGGAGATCGAGACCATCCTGGCTAACACAGTGAAACCCCGTCTCTACTAAAAATACAAAAACTTAGCCGGGCGAGGTGGCAGGCGCCTGTAGTCCCAGCTACTCGGGAGGCTGAGGCAGGAGAATGGCGTGAACCCAGGAGGTGGAGCTTGCAGTGAGCTGAGATCCGGCCACTGCACTCCAGCCTGGGTGACAGAGCGAGACTCCGTCTCAAAAAAAAAAAAAAAAAAAGATTGTCTCTCTCTCCATTTATTAAATGATCTGTAATCTCTTCCTATCTCTGTTTATTAATAAGCAAAGTAAGCTTATTGCTATGGTTTGAATGTTTGCGTTCACTCCAGAATTCATGTTGAAATGTAATCCTCAATGCAACAGTATTAAGAGGTGAGGCCTTTAGGAAGTGACTAAATCATGAGGGCGGAGCCTCATAAATGGGATTAGCAACCTTATAAAAGGGCTGTAGGGAGATAGCAAGGTCTTTTTTGCTCTTCTGCCATGTGAGGACACAGTATTCCTCCCCTCTGGAAGACAGAACAATGAGGCCGCATCTTGGAAGCAGAGAGAAGGCCTCTACCAGACACTGAACCTGCCAGCACCCTGATCTTGGTCTTTCCAGCCTCCAGAACTGTGAGAAATAAATGTCTGTTGTCTATAAATTATCCAGTCTAAGGCATTTTGTTAGAGCAGCAGGAATTATCACCTAACATAATGCCCACTCACACAGGGTTAGGTACACTATTGCTTTTCTGATATGAAAATTATCTTGTTGACTCAGTATCAGCAGGATATGTCCATTGAGCTATTTTTCCAATAACAACGTGGTGTGTATATATAACTAGCATTTTCTCATTGAGTTCCCTTTGTGACCAGAAGCAAACCTTTGCCAGCTTGTTAAAAAGTTTTATAGCTGCAGTTGGGCTACCAATAAAAAATAAGCTAATTGTCTCACGGGATGCAAGAACTTGGGAGTTAGCCTCATTAGCACTGTGTTTCAGCCAACCTAGCTCTCAAAATGATTCCCCTGGGCTAGTTTTCCGGTTAGCCTTATGTATGATATCAACTTGTACTGTTACCTGAGAAGTATGCAATCTATGGATTAGTGTGATTGGAGAGAGAGCTGAAAAGGCAGAAGCCTATTTGAACCAGGATGCCACGTGGGGTGGAGGACTGGCTGGAGTCCTCCAGAAGCTGCTGATTGCTGGTTAGTGACCCTGTCACTTACCAGCTGTGTGACCTTCAGCAAGTCATTCATTAGCATCTCAGCTTTTCTCACAGGATAAACAATATTTTGTGATATCAAGTGAGGGGTCTCTAAATTCCCTTCTCACCCTAATATTGTTTTACTCTTACCTCTGAGAGAGGAAAATGAATTCGAAGATCTTTTGTTATTAAGAGGCACCATTTTCAAGGGTAAGATGATAACTACATATTTAGAGGAAAAAATTTTAATAAATTTAGATTACACAGACTTGTGGAAACAAAATTAAAATCAATCAACTAATTTCTCAAGAATCACACTGAAGTGTACCTTTAAGATGAAATGAACAGGCCGGGCGTGGTGCCTCATGCCTGTAATCCCAGCACTTTGGGAGGCTGAAGTGGGTGGATTACTTGAGGTCAGGAGTTCAAGACAAGCCTGGCCAAAATGGTGAAACCCTGTCTCTGCTAAAAATACAAAAATTAGCCAGGTGTGGTGGCACACACCTGTAATCCCAGCTACTGGGGAGGCTGAGGCAGGAGAATCACTTGAATCCAGGAGGCAGAGGTTGCAGTCAGCCAAGATCACACCACTGCACTGCAGCCTGGGTACACAGCAAGTTTCTGTCTCAAAAAAACAAAACAAAGTAAAAAAGGAAGTAAAATGAAATAATCCTACAAATGAATATAGCCAACTGATTTTTGACAAAAGCAAAAGTACAAGAGCAATTCAATGAAGAAAGGATACTCTTTTCAACAAATAGTGCTACAATAATTGTAATGTGCAGAAAGAAATGAAACTAGACATAAACTGTATTCATGTCACAAAAGTTAATTGAAAATTGATCATAGGAAGCGAAACAGAACTTCCCACTCCTTAAGTGTGGGCTACACATAGTGACTTCTTTCCAAATAGTACAGTATGGAAAGGCAGGAAAAACAGGTCACCTTATGGTAGAAAAACCTGACAAGTAGAAAAACCTGACAAGTACTACCTCAGCTAGGTAATCAAGATCATCACCAACAGTGATGTCATGTTGATATGATCTACACCTGATACAATTTGATGCAGATTGTGCTTTACCTCTGTGGTCTTCCTCTATAGAACCCCAAAATCCAGTCTAATCAGGAGAAAAAAAATCAAACAAGTCCCAACCGAGACACATTCTACAAAATACCTGACCAATATTTCTCAAAATTTTCAAGGTTATCAAAAACAAAGGAAGTCTAAGAAACTGTCGTAGCCAAAAGGAACCTAAGGAGACATGATGACAACATAAAATGTTATATCCTGAATAAAGTCCTGGAAAGAAAAAGGACCTTTGATAAAAACTAAGGAAATGTGAACAAAAAAGGACTTTGGTCAATAGTGTGCAATATTAGTTCATTAATTTTGTCATATATACCATAATAATGTAAAATGTTAAGGATGGGGGAACTGGGTGTGGGGTACACAGAACTCTCTGTACTATCATTGCAATGTTTCTGTAACACTAAAATTCTTCTAAAAATTAAAGTTTATTTTGTAAATATCAGAATTTTTATGTATTTCCAGGCAAAATGTTTACACCAACACCTTTGTTTTGAATTTTTTTCTGTCCTTTTTCATCGTCAATGACATAACTGCTGCTACGTGATATAATCCCACCCTTCCTTTGGTTCTCCAAGGATCCTTTGATTTTGGAAATAAGTCACCCATAAAATTACATATTTAAAGGTAAAATACCACCAACCAACACTAAGGAATAAAGCAGCTCACTTTTTGTGTGCAAGCATTTCATAAAAAACAGTAAGAGGCCATGCCCGGTGGCTCACACCTGTAATCCCAGCACTTTGGGAGGCCGAGGCAGGCAGATCACTTGAGGTCAGGAGTTTGAGACCAGCCTGGCCAACATGGTGAAACCCCGTCTCTACTGAAAATACACACACACACACACAAATAGCCAGGTGTGGTGGCAGGCACCTGTAATCCCAGCTACTGGGGAGGCTGAGGCAAGAGAATCACTTGAACCTGAGACGTAGAGGTTGCAGTGAGCTGAGATTGTGCAACTGCGCTCCAGCCTGGGTGACAGAGTGAGACTCTGTCTCAAAAAACAAAAACAAACAAACAAAAAACCAAAAAACAACAAACCATCATCTTAATAATAAGAAACAGACATACTTAGAAGTCTCCCTGGTTTGGAGATTATCTTACTCTATAAAATTAAATTACATAGAGTGTGTTGAAATAGACAAAAGTCCCTAGCAGGCTGGACTCTTTATTGTACTGCTCGTTTCTACTTACACTTGAACTTACCACCTATTGAAATTCTCTCCGGGAATGTGACGTGGTACATGTTCTGTTACACACGGTGTTTGGAAACTTGCATTCTGGTCCTAACTGACCCATCAACAAATATCAACAAATATGTAACATTGAGTCTCCACCTTTCTTTTGTGAACAAATACGGAATTGGATTGAGCTGACCTCTAAGGCTTCTTCCTGTTTTGTGATTGCAGACATGAGGGTAACATTACTACTGGCTGATATAGTATGAATTTGTTTTTCAGATTAGCTGGTCTCACCTGGCACAGAGTGGAATCCTGAGGTGAGAGGGTATAAGGTGGGTAGGAAGAGAAGGGCTGAAGTTTACTCAAGGAAAGAGAAGTCTTAGAAGAGGCCTGACTCCAAATATTTGGAGGATGGTCATATGGGAAGAGTTAACAGACATGTTCTAGGGCATTCCAGAGAACAAGCTTAGGGCCAACCCATAAGTAGGAATGACCCACATCTGAACCAGCATAACTCATTTTTCAGGGACAGAGAGGCCTCAGTCAAAGACACCCTACAGGAGAGTGGTTCACTGGATTGTGGTGACTCTTTGTAGCAGGGGAAGCAGATTCCCACTCACCTGTTTTTAAAATGCGTACGTTCTTCCTTCTTCTCTTTCCTTTGCTCTTCCCTTCTTCCAGTAACCCCCATTCACTCCAAGTTTCTGATACCCAGCCCTGCAGGTGTTTTTAGTACAAATATTTTGTCTCTCAGGTGTTTGGGGCAGAGGAAAAAAAGATAAAAAGCACTGATCTAGTTCACTTAAAAGCCCTGTGCAATGCTAAGAGTGATTACAACAGAAAGCGTCAGCTCTGTGTAACCCTATCCTTCACAGTCCTCATGTCCCCTGACAGCCCCTCTCTTTGTGGTCTCGTCTTCACACTCCTGTGTGATACCTCCTTTCAGAGCACAAATTATGGAGCTGGGTGTGGTGGATCATGCCTGTAATCCCAGCTATGCAGGAGGATTGCTTGAGCCCAGGAGTTTGAAATGGGTCTGGGCAACATAGCAGGACCACATCTCAAAAACAACAACAACAGCAACAGCAAAAACCAAACGAGACATTGCTTCATAACAAAGGTAGTTTCACTAGGCTTGGAATAAGCCCTTCTTGGTTTCTGAGACAACTCTTTTAAATGCTCAGGACTCTTCCTACACATTTTAACCTAGGTACCTAGGAGATCTATGTAAGAAGTCTCCCTTAAATCCACAACTTTTTTTTTTTTTTTTTTTTTTTTGAGACGGAGTCTTGCTCTGTCGCCCAGGCTGGAGTGCAGTGGCGCGATCTCGGCTCACTGCAAGCTCCGCCTCCCGGGTTCACGCCATTCTCCTGCCTCAGCCTCCTGAGTAGCTGGGACTACAGGCGCCCGCCACCGCGCCCGGCTAATTTTTTGTATTTTTAGTAGAGACGGGGTTTCACCATGGTCTCGATCTCCTGACCTTGTGATCCGCCCGCCTCGGCCTCCCAAAGTGCTGGGATTACAGGCGTGAGCCACCGCGCCCGGCCACAACTTTTTTTTTTTTGGTGGGGAAGACGTGCTTTGCTACAGTGCAACATTGAAATCTAGAGGAGCTCGTTTCTTCCTTCAGTGGGAAAGTCACAGGCACTAAGTAGATACACCAATGTTCCGTCCCTTAAGTGATGTCTTGGTTGAAAGCCACAATACATTACAGATGGACATTCCTGGAACAATGGCTTTTTCTCTGAGACCATAGTTCTCTTCCAGACCATCAGAGGAAATGAAAAGAGCACAGACACATGCCTGGTGAGCAGGCTGCCTGAGAAGCCCTGCCATTTCCCATTTTCCCTAACAACTCAGAAAATAAGCAGTCAGCTGGGTCTGGTGGCTCACGCCTGTAATCCTAGCACTTTGGGAGGCCGAGGTAGGAGGATCACTTGAAGTTCAGAGTTTGTGACCAGCCTGGCCAACATGGTGAAACCCCATCTCTACTAAAAATACAGAAAAATTAGCTGGGTGTGGTGGTGGCACCTATAATCCCAGCTACTCAGGAGGCTGAGGGAGGAGAATCGCTCAAACCCGGGAGGTGGAGGTTGCAGTGAGCCGAGATCGTGCCACTGCACTCCAGCTTGAGCAACAGAACGAGACTCTATCTCAAAAAAAAAAAAAAAAAAAAGCCAGCAGTCAACATAGAAAGTGGCTTCAAGAAGGAAGGACATATCTAAAACTTTTTTTTTCTTAATTCCCCCTGCTCAGAATAAATCTTGAGATCACCATCTTGAAGTCTAACGCTGATGAAAACACAGTCTTACTGTAGAACCTGAACGTCAAAACCACAGCACTTTTTTGTTTTTATAGGACAAGTTGAGTATCTGTTTCTTAGGTTATCAGTTTTATTGATAATGAAAACACATATAGCAACTGCCTGGCTTCTAAGTCACATAGAATTTTATTATCTTTCTTTTCTCAGACAAGATAACTCAAGTAGGAAAATATTGGGCTGAATGACTACCTAAATGATCTCTAAGTAGGTTTCTCACTAGATTGATCAGCAGTTACCTGCATCTGACCAGCCACAGCAGCTGCTGGTACTTGTTTCTGTAGCAGGGCCATTCACCTGTTCACTGTTTAGTTCATTCAAGGGTTCCTTTATCTCCCCGGAGGAAATTAGCCATAGAATCAAGTCCTGCCACATTAGTGCTTCTACTGTACCTAATACTGACCTCTGCTGTTGTTCTAACCGCATTACATGGAAGCCATTTATTTACCTGTCTGTCTTGACTACTAAGTTGTGAACTCTTTGAGAATTGAAACTGTGTCTTAATTGAAAGTGTGTCTTATTCATCCACTGAGTTTCAATGATTGGTGTAAAATAACTGCTCAATATGCATTTAATGGATGAGTGAACACACCAGTAAGCAGCCACCAGATGGTGAGGCCTAGTGGTTAAGAAGATGTGCTCTGGTGGCAAACATCTGTTTTCAAATTCTGGTTCCCCACTTTCCAACTGTGTGAGTGACACTAAACAATTACTTAATCCATTTGCACCTCAGTTACCCTGTTAAGGGGGGTTAATATTAGACCTGTTTTCACAGTGTTGTTGAATTCGTATATATGAAGCATGTAGAAATATGCAAGCACACTAATGTTTAGTATATGTTCACTGTGGTTGCTATTGTTATGAATATGATCATTATTACTAGGCAAAAATAATACCCCTATTAAGAATACTGGAAGACTTTATACATGAGTTCACAGTTCTTTGCACCACAGCCTCTGATAGTGAAAAGGCAAGCCAGACACATACCACATGGTGGAGAAACAGCAGAAAGATGTCTAAAATGTGCTTTGTCCTGGCTATGTTGTGGCTTACGACCATAATCCCGACACTTTGGGAGGTTGAGGCGGGTGGATCATTTGAGGCCAGGCATTCAAGACCAGCCTGGCCAACATGACGAAACCCCATCTCTACTAAAAATACAAAAAAAGTAGCCGGTGGTGGGTGCCTGTAATCCCAGTTACTTGGGAGGCTGAACCACAAGAATTGCTTGAACCAGCTGAGATCGCACCACTGCACTCCAGCATGGGTGACAAAGTGAGACTCTGTCTCAAAAAGACAAACAAACAAACAAAAGTGCTTTGTCCTCCATGAATACAATTCAGCTAATACCAGGCAAGTACTCACTATGTGCCCCGAGTCTGTTAGATCTTTTATACATGTGACCTAATTTCAGTTTCAAAGCAAGTATGAGAGGGAGAGAACTTTTGTTCTTTTTCGAGGTTTGCTCTGCTGCCAAAGCTGGAGTGCAATGGCGCAATCCTGGCTCACTGACGCCTCTACCCCTCGGGTTCAAGCGATTCTCCTGCTTCAGCCTCCTGAGTAGCTGGGACTACACGTGTGGGAATGGCCCAGGTAATTTTTGTATTTTTAGTAGAGAAGGAGTTTTGCCATGTTGGCCAGGCTGGTCTTGAACTCCTGACCTCAGGTTATTCAACTGCCTCTACCTCCCAAAGTGCTAGGATTACAGGCATGAGCCACCACGCCCAACCATTTTTCTCACTTTCTAAAAGATGAGGAAAGTGAGGCTCAGAAATGTAAAACAATTTGCTGAACATGATACACAGGTAGGTGAAGCATCTGGCCCCAGAGCCCATCATCTTTCTGTTCCAAGTTGCCTCTAATGCAACAGAGAGCAGAAGAATCACGGGAATGTTGTTAAATGTTCCCTGTGGCGTTGCCCAATGAATGAGGATGAAGCCAGGCATCCTTAGCCTTCGGACCCAAGAACAGTAATCCCCAAATAATGGTGGTTCTGAGGTCTCCCTCCACCCCTGAATAAAGTCCCCTGGATACATTTCTGGGAATTGAAGGATACAATTTCTTTAAAAAATATTTTAGGCCGGGCGCGGTGGCTCAAGCCTGTAATCCCAGCACTTTGGGAGGCCGAGGCGGGTGGATCACGAGGTCAGGAGATCGAGACCATCCTGGCTAACATGGTGAAACCCCGTCTCTACTAAAAATACAAAAAACTAGCCGGGCGTGGTGGCGGGCGCCTGTAGTCCCAGCTACTCGGAGGCTGAGGCGGGAGAATGGCGTGAACCCGGGAGGCGGAGCTTGCAGTGAGCCGAGATCGCGCCACTGCACTCCAGCCTGGGCGACACAGCGAGACTCCGTCTCAAAAAAAAAAAAAAAAATATTTTAAGGCAAGTAGTTATTAAATATTACAGTCATAATTAAATAATTCATAATACCTCAAGTTTCCCCCTGGGAGACCTCTGTCAAAACTATGCTAATGATAAATTTCATATATTCTAACCCAGCTCATTTCCCAAAGAGGCACTAATATCTCTGGGCGGTTTAAATCATGGCACTGCTGTCAAGTTGTAAGTATTATCATCCTAATTTTATGGGTGAGGAAGCTGAATTGTTAAGGATTTAAAAGACTTGGCTAAGGTCGTGGAGCTAATGAGGATCAGAGAAGGATTGGAATCCAGATTTTCAGCTTCTACACTGCCACTCTGGCAATCAAGCCCTGAGCCATTTACTGTGGAAAAGCTTTGTGATAAGCACTGCACTAAGGACCAGAAATGGAAAAGTGAGTAAGACATAGTTCCCAAACTTGTAGGGAGATACACTCATAACTAACACAATAAAATGTAAACATGGTGACAGACCATGTCTATAAAATGTCACTGGGGCACATGGAATTCTTTAAAAAGCATGTGACAATTGAACTGGGTATTGGAGAGTGAGTAAGAGTTTGCCCAGGAGGGAAAGTGCAGTGTAAGTAGAAGGTGATTCTTGTGCATGGAGTGTGCAGGAAACATGGGGGAGCGGCCCCTTGATTTTTGCTACATTTTGAAAGACGAGACCTTTTAAATTGTCTTATTTATGATACAACTGTAATAAACCAGACAAAAATACCTTTTTGGTTTTAACTTTGAGTTCCAGGATACATGTACAGAACATACAGGTTTGTTACATAGGTATACATGTGCTGTGGTGGTTACTCGCACCTATCAGCCCGTCATCTAGGTTTTAAGTCACGCATGCATTAGGTATTTGTCCTACTGCTCTCCATCTCCTTGGCCTCCACTCCCTGACAGACCCTGTCATGTGTTGTTCCTCTCCCTGTGTCCATGTATTCTCATTGTTCAACTCCCACTTATGAGTGAGAACATGTGGTGTTTGGTTTTCAGTTCCTGTGTTAGTTTGCTGAGGATGATGGCTTCCAGCTTCATCCATGTTCCTGCAAAGGACATGATCTCATTTCTTTTTAAAGGCTGCATAGTATTCCATGGTGTATATGTGCCACATTTTCATTATCCAGTCTATCATTGATGGGCATTTGGGTTGGTTTCATGTCTTTGCTATTGTAAACAGTGCTTCAATAAACATATGTGTGCATATGTCTTTACAGTAGAATGATTTATATTCCTTTGGGTATATACCCAGTAACGGGATTGCTGAGTCAAAGGTATTTCTGGTTCTAGATCCTTGAGGAATTGTCACCCTGTCTTCCACAATGGTTGAACTAATTTACATTCCCACCAACAGTGTAAAAATGTTCCTATTTCTCCACAGCCTTGCCAGCATCTATTGTTTCTTGACTTTTTAATAATCCCCATTTTGACTGACATGAGACGGTATTTCATTGTGGTTTTGATTTGCATTTCTCTAGTGATCAGTGATATAGAGCTTTTTTTCATGTTTGTTGGCCGCATAAATGTCTTCCTTTGAGAAGTGCCTGTTCATATACTTTGCCCACTTTTTGATGGCGTTGTTTGTTTTTTTCTTGTAAATTTGTTTAAGTTCCTTGCAGATTCTGGATATTAGACCTTTGTTAGATGGGTAGATTGCGAAAAGTTTCTCCCATTCTGTAGGTTGCCTGTTCACTCTGATGATAGTTTCTTTTGCTGTGCAGAAGCCGTTTAGTTTAATTAGATCCCATTTGTCAATTTTAGCTTTTGTTGCAATTGCTTTTGGCGTTTTTGTCATGAAGTCGTTGCCCATGCCTCCGTCTGGAGTGGTATTGCCTAGGTTTTCTTCTAGGGTTTTTATCATTTTGGGTTTTACACATAAGTCTTTAATCCATCTTAAGTTAATTTTTGTATAAGGTGTAAGGAAGGGGTCCAGTTCCAGTTTTCTGCATATGGCTAGCCAGTTTTCTCAACACCATTTATTAGATAGGGAATCCTTTCCCCATTGCTTGTTTTTGTCAGGTTTGTTGAAGATCAGATGGTTGTAGATGTGTGGTGTTATTTCTGAGGTCTCTGTTCTGTTCCATTGGTCTATATGGCAAGAGGACCTTTTAAACTTCATAAGTTTACATATATAATATGTGTGTATGTCGACATACATGTGCATGGAGTGTGTAGGAAACATGGGGGAGTGGTCCCTTTATTCTTGTTATATGTGGATATATATATACTCACAGTATATATCTGTATATATTAGTATATACACAGTATATATATGAATATATGTATATACACACACATAGTATATATATGGCATTTCATTGAAATGTCTTAAGACTGACACATTTTAGGACTATTATCTTGGTTTTTCTCTTTAATCTATCTCAGTGTTTCTTGATTAGGGCCCATTTTTAAATGTCTCTGAACATTTTTGGTTGTTGCAAATGGAGATGGGTGTTACTGGCATCCTACAATGCACAGGACAGCTCCGGCAAGAAAAAATTATCCAGTCCAAATAGTCAATTATGCTGAGGCCGAGAAACCCTGCTTCTCTGCTTAGAAAGCCAGGCTCCTCCATCAAACTATCACCAAAGCCCAGAGAAAGGGTGCCGGAACCAAACCTAAGGCACAGGCATTTCAATTTCAGAGGAATTAGCACTGAGGCTGATGACCTCGTTCTTGCTTCACAACCTGACAAAAGCCTGCTCTGTGTTATCTGGGTAAAGAGACACCATAGAGACTACATAAAAAGCGGGTGGCCCAGGGGCCTAAGAACGAATGGTATCCATTAAAAATCAATTCACTAATAGTTTACCTAATAAACAGAACCACCAGGCTAAGTGTTAAAGGCCCTGCCTGCTTCTGCAGGGTGAAACAAGGGCAAACAGTTAATATATTTTTCTGTGTGCTTCTGTCTTTATTCTGTTTACTTAATAGCAATAACAGCAACCATTGCTATTGCTGAGCACTCACTAGATATCAAGCACCATGCTAACTGCTTTCCGTGGATTATATCATGGAACCTTCCCCATTATTATATTATTTCCAGGGCGTGTATTTTCTCTTGCTGGAGACTCATCCTTATTATGAGAGAAAACACTGAAGTGGTTCCACAAAAGAGGCAGTTACACCACTTATGAAACAACACATGGTTATCAAAACCAGAGAAAATTTAGCCATCAAACAAGCAGATTTCAATAAGCACTAAAGTACTCCATCTGTCAGATTTGGTGCTATTTTCTAAGAAGGTCTTACCCTCAAGGATGATAATAATAATAATATTTTGTAATAATAAAACAAAAAATAAAACTTAGCTTCTGTTTTTTACAAACATTTACATTTAGATACCCATATGTGCATAGCTTTAGATCCCCTATCTCCCTTACTGATTGTATGTTCTATTCCAGACAAGAAAAGTATTATCCTTTAAACAAAGCTACTATGTTTCAGAACTTGGCTTAACCTGGGCTTAGTGCCAGGGCTCAGGCCAATTAACTAGAGGGACAGGTGGGAGTTTACTTGTGGGAGCTGCCCTGTTTAAGAACTTAGATTTGGATGGAAGGAGACCAGAGTGGGAAGAACCACTGAGGACTGCATGGTGCCTGTTCTCAAGCTCCACTTTGCAGTGATTTTCCAGTGCTTTTGTCCTTGACTCCAATAAGATTTGTTTTTCTTGCCCTCAGGAAAAGTTTCACAAAACACTATTTACACTTTCTCTGTGTGATGCACTGGTATTTTCTGTTCGGATTCTATTTTATTCCATTACATTTTCTCTAATGCTAGTGTTAAATTAGTGGGTGACCGTACGTCCTGGTTTGCCCCGCAGGGTCCTAGTTGATGCTGTTATCTCCTATAATTATTAATGACTCTCCCTTTCAGCCATTACATCGATTTCATAATGCATTGCTCAGGTTTGGAAAAATCCTGCTGTGGAAAAAGAAGCTTCAAGCAGCAGATGAAGGAACTGTTTTCACAAGGAGGGAAGAGGCCCAGGCCCCTGCAGAGCTGCCTCAGGGCCAAAGAAACAGCGCTGTGAGGGCTTCACATTTTCTAAATCACGGTCTGTGCCTTTGTCAGGGTACTCAGGCAGCTGTGAGATGTCACCCCCAAGTGGTTTCTCAGTGGGTCATGGAGCAGGGTCCCTTGTCTCCCAGAGACCACAGACCTGAAAGAGAAGGATCTGTGTTTCAATCCATAGACTCACCGAGATGCATGGAGCTTGTTCAGGAATTTGGGATTCCTATACTGCAGTATGCAGGTTAGAGCAGTAATCTAGGAACATCGAATTATTTCTGACCACGTTTAAACTCACGGTTTAAAGAAATTAATTACAATTAATTTTCATAAACATCTGTGTGACCAGGCAGGACGAGATGGCTCACACCTGTAATCCCAGCACTTTGGTGAGCTGAAGTGGCCTGATCACTTGCGGTCAGGAGTTCGAGACCACCTGACCAACATGGTGAAACCTCGTCTCTACTAAAAATACAAAAATTAGCCGGGTGTGGTGGCACATGCCTGTGGTTGCAGCTACTCAGGAGGCTGAGGCAGGAGGATCACTTGAACCCAGGAGCTGGAGGTTGCAGTGTGCCAAGATTGTGCCACTATACTCCAGTCTGGGCCACAGAACGAGACTCTGTCTCAAGAAAATAAAATAAATCTGTGTAACCAAAATATGCTAGAAATAAATGATAGTTACTTAACAGTGTTGTTTATTCATAGTAAGATTTTCAAAAGTAAAAAAATGAAAATGTTTGTTTTCTTTAAAAAGAAATTAGTTCAGAGGTACAAAATTTTCAGTAGCTTTTCTGTGAATAACATTTAAATTTGAAATGAACAGATTAAACATTTTAAAAACATTTTTTCCTATGGAAAAGGAAAATTTTAATTACTTTAAACTGCTTTGGATATTCATTTACTTAAATCTTTCTCCATATTTTTCCTATCTTAAAATATGTTTGAGATGAGTAAAATCACATAGAATTTGTTAAAGATACTGCAATTCAGGAGGAAGTATTTGAAAAGAGGACTGACCCATATTCTCTTCAAATATTTTACTCTTACTTTTTTTTTTTTTTAAAGAAAGGTAGTTTTTTGCTACATTTAAAAAAATGATTGCTATGATTTGAGTGTTCCCTCCAAAACTCATGTTGAAACTTAATCCCCAAAGTGGCAGTATTGAAAGTTGAGGCCATTAAGAGGTGATTGAATCATAAGGGCTCTGCCCTCATGAATGAATTATTAATCCATTGATAGGTTAATGGATTATCAGGGATGGGGAACTAGTGGCTTTATAAGAAGAGGAAAGACCTGAGTTAGCATGTTAGCATACTCAGCCCCTTCACCATGTGATGCCCTGTGCTGCCTCAGGACTCTCTGCAGAGAGTCCCCACCAGCAAGAAGGCCCTCACCAGATGCAGCCCCTCAACCTTGGACTTCTCAGCCTCCAGAACTTCAAGAAATAAATGTCCTTCTTTATAAATTACCCAGCTTCAAGTATTCTAAGCAACAGAAAACAGACTAATGCAATGCTTTTCACATTTCTACTTGAAGTGACTAATAGCAAAATACTTCAATCTTTTCGTCTTTCAACAATAATTATGTTTTATAATTCCTAGTGACACTTCCCTCTCTTCAAGTCTCATTTAAGAAAACTGAAAAGTATTCAGGTTCTCAAAGTCAATTGATAATAAATGGAATTTGCAGGGTTTTTTCTTTGCTGCTGCCTCTGAGCATGGCTTCAGCAGTGCCACATCATGAATCCGGCAATGTATAGCAATGTATATTCACACATTCTTCTCATGTACTGTGCTAGGCTGTGGAGCTTAAGGCAACAGACAGCTTCTCGCTTTTTTTAGCTTTCCAGGCAAGAGCCCAAAACAACTTGTTAAAATAGGTGTTTTAAGAAAGATAGAAATGAAAGAACTATAACCATATTAGAATGCTTTGAAATGTCTTCTATCCCAGTAGTCCCTCCTCTAGAATACCAGACTGTCCTTGCAAATGATAAGCTGGACCTTTATTGTCCGAATTCAGGGGGCTGCAAGGGTGGGTGTTCTCTAATACTCCACTGGCATCAGTTTAAATGTTGACGAATGTGGATAAGATTCAAACAGCCCAGGGAAGCAACTCTTGTAAAAATTTCTAAGACCATATGCCTGGCTACCTCATTCCTTCTGCATCTCTTCTTTAAGCACTTCTTTCACTTGGCTTCCAGGATAGTTCTCTGGCCTGCTTTTTTCCCACCTCTCTGACCTCCTGCGTCATCTCTTTTGCTAGATCCTCTCCATTTGCTCACACTCTGAACATTGCAGTGCATTAGGGTTAGTCCTTGGCATCTTTTTTCCCCTTCCCATACTCACTTTTTAGGTTATCTCATTTATTCTCACCACCCTCACTTGCTAAGCAGTCTCATTCATTCTCATGGCTTCAAATGCCATCTATATGTTAATGACTCCCAAATGTAGAAGTCTGAACTCAAGCTTAATGCATCTACAACTGAGTTTCTATTATTGCTTCCACCCCTAAACTGCTCCTTTTATTGTCTTCTCCATCTCAATTGATGGCAACCTCAACTTCCCAGTTGCTCAGGCCAGAAACCTTGGAGTCATCTTTGATACCTCTCTTCCTTTCACATTCCGCGTCAGCAAATGTGGTTGTCTCTGCCTCAAAATGTAGCTGAGGGTAGGGTATGGTGGCTCACGCCTGTATTCCCAGCACTTTCGGAGGCCGAGGCGGGCAGATCACTTGAAGTTAGGAGTTTGAGACAAGGCTGGCCAACATGGTGAAACTCTGTCTCTACTACAAATACAAAAATTAGTCGGGCATGCAGGTAGGCACTTGTAGTTTCAGCTACTTGTGAGGCTGAGGCAGGAGAGTCGCTTGAACCCAGAAGACAGAGGTTGTAGTGAGCTGAGATCATGCACTGCACTCCAGCTTGGGTGACAGAGCAAGACTCCATATTAAAAGGAAAAAAATGTAACCAGAATTTGACTTACCCAGTACTGCCACATTATACAATTCCAAGAGGCCCCTCTGACATTAAACATATAGTAAGTGATGCCTCTGGAAGCTCTGGATCTGTGAGTCTCACCACCTCCACTATCACCATCTTGGTTCAACCATCATCGTCTCTTGCCTCATTGTGCAACAGCCTCATAACTTGTATGTCAACTTGCCCCTTCCCTATTCAGTGTATCCTCAACATAATGCCACCGAGATTCTGTTAAAGCACAAGTCCTATCATATAACTTCTCTCCTCAAAACTTTCCAATGGATTTTCAATTCAGAGTAAAAGCAAACATTTTACAGTGACCTCTAAGACCCTACTTGATATGGTTGCCTGTCACCAACCTGATCTCATCTTCTACGAGTACTCTGCCCTTCCCTCACTCCATCTTTGGCATACTAAACACTTAGCTATTCATCAAACATGCCAGGAACCACAGGGTCTTTGCTCTTTCTGTTCACCTTGCCTGGAATGATCTTACCCCAGATTTCTCTCTCTTTGTTAGGTCTTTATTCAATGTCACCTTCTGAATGAGGCCAGCCCTGGCCACCCTCTCTAAAATTTTAATCATTCTTCCCTGTACTCCCTATGCCCTTTCCTGCTTTATATGTTCTCAGTAGTACATTTCATTACCTAAAGCAGTGGGAATATACAGCATCATCCTCCAGAATGCAGTAAACACTCTCCACCTAATGACTTTGATATGGTGCTGTGTCTCCAGTAGGCAGAATACACAGGTCCTGGAATCAAGGGCTGGAAGCAGAAATGACCCTGTTTATAGTCACTCCTAGTGATCCACTTGTAGAATTTGTGGATATGCCCATGATACTGTGATGTCATTAAATAGCTAAGATGTGCTTTTACAAAAGAAGTTTAGATTTTATTTTGCGAAGCATTTTCACCCATTAAAATCTGGGTGACCTGTATGGAGGTGGATTTGTTCATAATCACATTGGATAGTTTCTCTGGACAGTTATTTTCAATTCCAATACTCCCACCTGGTGGCCATAAAAGCTTAGATGCTGAATAAAGAGTTCAGATCAAGCTGATAGTGTGTTTCCCAAATTCAGGCTGCAGAGTCCTCTGGTCACAAGCCCTTAGCTTTGGACTCAAGAGCCCAAGGCTAGGGCATAACTGGGAATACCATGGGCTGTGGGTGCAAAGTGTGAAAAGAAAGGGAGTCGTAGGGAAAATGATGCCAGCATAATAGCACCTTCCTCAAAGCTGTGGTCAGGATTCAATGAGCTAACCTCACATCAGCATAGGGCCTGCTATGTGGTAGACATTTAATATAATTACACACTTTTATTATCATTAATCCAAGATGAAGATACGTGGTGGGCGTGCCAGTGGACATAATCAAGACTACCCAAGAACCTGTTTTTAAGGAGAATTGTGGTGTTTGAGCACAGATCTGAGAGGTGAGATGAATTTCCAAAGGCAGATTCCCTCTTCTAGTACAGATGTTTCATGTAAGAAAATAAACAGGCCGAGTGCAATGGCGCATGCCTGTAATCCCAACACTTTGGGAGGCCAAGGCAGGCGGATCATGAGGTCAGGAAATGAAGACTATGCTGGCTACCACGGTGAAACCCCATCTCTACTAAAAATACCAAAAATTAGCTGGATGTGGTGGCAGGCACCTGTAGTAGTCCCAGCTACTTGGGAGGCTGAGGCAGGAGAATCGCTTGAACCCAGGAGGCGTAGGTTGCAGTGAGCTGAGATCACACCACTGCACTCCAACCTGGGCAACAGAGTGAGTCTCCATGTCAAAAAAAAAAAAAAAAAAAAGAGAAAGAAAGAAAAGAAAAGAAGCAGTGAGGCTATGAAGTTAATGCAATTTAATGAATGTGAAGAGAAGTTCAGATCTTGTTATACTTCATAAATTCCTACAAGAGAAAGAATCCAGTTTAGATTATAGGTACGAAAAAAAATTATCATAATTCAGAGACTCTCTACACAGAAGAAAATGTGTAAGTATAATGAATGTGAAAAACCTTTCAATTCTGTCTCACCCTTTACTGTCCATCACAGAACACACGCTGGATAAGGCAGATGTGCAGTGACCCTGGAAGCATCCTTAGCAGAGCTCTGCTTTGCCTCATGTCAGCAGCCTTGCTGGGCAGAAACCTCACACACATAATGAATGTGGAACCCTCCAGGCCCCATGAACATCAGAGGGCTGGCACTGGAAATATTTAGATCCCAGCATTGCTTCTCTCTCCTCTTGACTACTCAGATGCTCATTATCTCTGTGTTCATAGATTTTTGGCTCTTGATTATGTTTTAGCTAGGTCAAAAAGTTTGCTGACATTCATCAAATCCTATTACTACTACTAACTTTTAATGGTTCATCTGAGCTATTGAATATAGTCAGAACTCTCCAAAATGTCTCTGTGTGCATTCTGAAGTTCTGAGCAGGAGGCTGAAGGACCTCAGGGCACGGAGTGTGTTTTCCTCTTTCATTCCAGGAGAAGTCTGTGACTTTGCAAGATTAAAGAGGATGTGAGAAGTAACCAGCCGGCTTTCTGTATGGATAGGGGTGAATTTGGATTTCTGGAACAGTGGACTCCTGTGGAGGCTGGACTATTTTTGCATAAGCTAGAAAGAATACATTCGGCAGAAAAGTGCCAACCTGACATTTGCAGGAAGGAAAAAATGCCCAGATACAACTGTACACATATGAAGAATACCAGGAATCACATGGGAAGAACAATAGCATAGGAGCAGACTAATAAGTCTTGGCAGAAAACAAGGAAGTGGATTGGGGACAATACCATGACTTCAGATATCTATATAAATTATCGAAGTATAGGGTAATTCATAATACATCTAGTGAATTTAAAATTTTAGCAAAAAGGAGAGGAACACTGTGTCAAACAAAAGATATTGTGAAATGGGACAAAAAAGTAAGAATGCAGTGATGGAAGACTATACTTTGCCTAGCAGAAACACTAGGTAACATTTATTGATCAGTGACTATGTATCACATATGGTCACATATGTTCAAGGTGTTTCTCAAGTATTATTATCTGTCTTTTCAGATGGGGCAACTGAGGCACAGAGAGGCAGTCAGGTGATCAATCTAGGATTTAAATGCAACAGCCTGGCTTCAGTGTTTAAGCACTGTCTCTCTAATAGAGTAGAACTAGCCAACAGAGAGTGAGATAAATTCATATACCAGACAATGGAATCAATCATTGCAAGATCATTTCAATTGCAAATAAAATGAGAGAAAAAAAAGTGAAATTCATGTAAGACAGGCATCCTGGGCAGGCATTAGATATAAGATATAATAATGCAGTTTAATTCAGAGAAATAGCTGGCACAGAGACAAAATGTAGTACTGATTGATTATTTCAGCTGTTAGAAAATCTGTTGTCCAAATGTCCTCCCTTCCTCTGTGTGGGTTCTGAGAAGCCACAGCTCGTGAAGGCAGTTTTGCATCAAAGCTGCAAGGAATGTGGAGGAATCATGGAGAACAGGGTGAGAACCACAAGTTTAGGGGCTGGCAAATGGTCCTCTTTTCAAAAAGCAGACAGAGTGGGCTGGGGTGAGGAGAGGAGTCTGGAAATTATGAAAGAACAAGTTTAATGTCAATCCATATCAAAACTCTGTGTTTAAAAATACAGTCTGTGAGCATGTAGAAGTGCAGCCATCTGAAAACCACTAAAGTCATACTTTGTATTTTGTAGGAGTGGAGATCAAATTCCAAATGTAGGCCAATAATTTCCAGTTCCTTCACAGTAGATAAGACTGGCTAAAATCTACTGTGCCCACCAGGTTAGAACACACACCAGTTATCTCAGCATGCCTGGTTGTGTTGGCAATAGGGAATCTGGAATCAGTGACTTGCTGTCACTGACCAGACATCCAGTGAGCCCAGAGTAAAATTATGATTTACAGCCTATTCCTATTCATTACCATGTTGGCTCAGACCGTTTGACAAGGCTTCTAACTCACTTTTTTTGCCGAGAGTTTGTCCCAGAGGCTTATCCCTTGCTCTAGTCCACTAGGTTCAGCTTCCTTTAGTTTCGGTCTCTGACCCAACGTAAATGGACTGATTATCCAGATGTACAATGCTACCCACTGCCTGGATACCTACTCTCAGGCTTCACCACATAAGTCTGCCTAAAATGTACACTAATTCAACACCTGTCTTTGAACACTGCCTATGGTGGAGGCAGTCCAACTCAGACTTCCAGGGCCCCATCTTCTTAAGAATCCAGCTTTCTCTCTCTCCCTGCAAGGCATCACTCATTGCCTTCCTGCAATATAAACTGATCCTCTTGGGCCATAATAAGAAATGCCACAGGCATAGTAAAATGTAATTTTCCCCTGGTATCTGACAAAACCTCATGATTTTCTGTTAACAAGATGGGGAGATGTGGTGTGGAGGATAGAACAGTCAGGTGGATTGATATCTAGCTGAATGAAAACTAAACTCAAAGTGTCTTGAGAAATGAATCCATGTCAAACAGCCTAGAGGGAGGTATGGGCATATTCTAAGACTATGTCTGACCCAAACTTAAACAATGATTTTGCCAAAAACCACATAAAGACATAAAAGGCAAAAATGTTAGCTAAGTTTTCTATGACATCAGCCTAAGAGAGTTAATATGTTGGATAACTGTATGAAGAAATTTTTATTATTTCCTTATTTGTGAATTATATGTCAATAAAGCAAAAAAAAAAATAAGTAAGTTTAGAAATCTAAGATTTTAACATCTCTTTACAAGTTGGAAAGCTGAGATTTAATTAAAATCAACCAACCAACAACAAAAATAAAAACACCTTAACTAAAAAAAAAAAAAAGAAAGAAAGAAAGAAAAAAGGAAAATACAAGCTGGGCCCAGAGCACCTTGTAAGAAAGTAAAGAGTGCTCAAGAAAAGAAAGGATGGAATACATAATAGAAATACAGGAGCCAATCCCAAAGAGCTCACCGCCCTCATACAACCATAATCTTTCACCTGGATTGTGGCTGCGGCCTCCAAATAACCATCATCTTTCACCTGGACTGTGGCTGGGGCCTCCAAACAACTATCATCTTTCACCTGGACTGGCTGGGGCCTCCAAACAACCATCATCTTTCACCTGGATTGTGGCTGCGGCCTCCAAACAACCATCATCTTTCACCTGGACTGTGGCTGGGGCCTCCAAACAACCATCATCTTTCACCTGGATTGTGGCTGGGGCCTCCAAACAACCATCTTCTTTCACCTGGACTGTGGTTGGGGCCTCCAAACAACCATCGTCTTTCTCCTGGACTGTGGCCTCCTAAATCGGTTTCCCTGTCTCCATTCCTGCCCTTTCAAGTCACTTCTCAACATAGCAGAGTGACCTAACCCATTATTCCTCCACTTGAAAGCACTAACCCATCATTCCTCCACTTGAAACTGTCCAATGGCTCCCCATCACACCCAGAATAAAATCTAGCGTTTGTACCATGGTCCACAAGGCCCTCCACTTGCGGCTGCTTTCTCCCTTAGCACCCCTTCAAGCGCCAGCCCGTGGTGGCTCCCTCCACACTGGCCGGCCTGCTGCAGCTCCGTTACATTGGGCAAGCTCCTGCCTTAGTTCCTTCGCGTTCCCTAGTCCCTCTGCCTGGAAAGGCTTCCCCCAGATGCCCACAGTGCCGGCTCCTGTGGCTCCTTCAATCCCTCACTCAACTCTCATCTCAGGACGGCCTACCCGGACCACCTATCTGACTACAGCTTTTCAAGGGCCCCTTACGCTGCTCGAATTTCTCCTTTTTCATAGCAGTGTCTCCTTCTAATGGCACAAGATAATTTGCTAATCAAGTTTTATGTTTCTTTTCTGTCTCCCTGCTCTAGACGATAAGTTCCTAAAGGTAGGAATCATCTATTTTTTTCAGCCATGTACCCGATAACCCAGAACAGTACCTGACACATTGTAGGTACTCATGTCTCTAGTGTGTATGTATGTTTCTCTACAAAGATAGGAAAAGGTGGAATTACTGCTTATGTGCAGTTTAAATGTCAATAGAAGGGGCCGGGCGCGGTGGCTCAAGCCTGTAATCCCAGCACTTTGGGAGGCCGAGACGGGCGGATCACAAGGTCAGGAGATCGAGACCATCCTGGCTAACACGGTGAAACCCCGTCTCTACTAAAAAATGCAAAAAACTAGCCGGGCGCGGTGGCGGGCGCCTGTAGTCCCAGCTACTCGGGAGGCTGAGGCAGGAGAATGGCGTGAACCCGGGAGGCGGAGCTTGCAGTGAGCTGAGATCCGGCCACTGCACTCCAGCCTGGGCGGCAGAGCGAGACTCCGTCTCAAAAAAAAAAAAAAAAAAAATGTCAATAGATACTGCCAAATTACCCTTCAATGTATCCATTCAGATTCGCATTCCTACCATAGTGTATGAGGACTTGTTTACCCACACTCGAGCCAACAGCATCACTTTTTAAGTGGAATGTAATCTAACTGGAGGGCTTCCAGAGGGAGCAAACAGAACGGTAGAGTCTGGCACTCTCTAAAAGAAACTTAGTCTGTTTAACCTAGAGAAGAGAAAATTCTGAAGAGCTCTCATGAAAGAAGAATTCTAATTATTCTTTGACATCCTAGTGCTGTAAAATCCTGCCTTCCCAGACCTACCCACAGGGCAGCTTGACCCATACTTGCTTCTGAATTCCCTGTTCCTAACGATGCTAATGAATTCAATTATTTGTGTAATGACTAAGGGGCAAAATACCAAATAAATTCTCTATCTTTTTTGATATCATGTTTACTAAGGAGCTGACTTCATATCATAAAGTAGTTGTAACAGTGTAACAATTTCGTCTCATTTTTTTTTTGTTCGGGCCCCAATATTAAGATGACATGTACTAGATAAAAATGTTCTAATTGCCAATTAGCTTGTTCAATCTCATCAATAACTTTAAACTACAAGAATAAAATGTTTTAATCTATCAGATTGGAAAATATAAAAAAAGATCACATACTGTTATGTATAGTATAAATGATTATAACAATACTGGAAATCAATCTAGCAATGACAGAAATACAAAATGTGCACATGCTTTAAGTCAAAAATTCTATTTTTAGGAGTTATCCTAAGGAAAGAATTATGGACGTGCACAAGCACTTAGCTAATAAGGGCTTCCAAATTCATTCATTTATACTAATGAAAAAATGGAAGCTATTTAAATATCCATCTATGTAAGGTTTGTTATGCAAATTATGTTACTAAGTTTAATGGAATACATGCAGCCATTAAAATTTTGAAGTAGGTCTGTGTGCTGGGTGTTTCCCCACTGACCCTCTAGATCTATCTTTCACCCTTCTCCACCCTACCTTGCGTCCCAGGAGGGGCATCAATGGGCTCCCTCATCCTCTGGCTTTGTCTGGGTTTGGCCACTGGGAAGCCATGGTAGAAAATGAATGGTTGGAAGGAATGAGGGTTCTGAGTATTCCTTCCCTTTCTTCCCTCCCTGCTGAGTCACCAAGCACTGGCTGTGTTTTCCAAAGACCTTGGCTCCTGTCAAGAGGATATCTCCCACCACTACTCTCCTGAGTCCCAGCAACTGCCCTTCCTTTCACCTTTCTAGACCCAGGGCTGGTAACAGCTCCATCTCCCCACTGTGGCTGTCCCTGAGGTGCTTGTCCAGTCTCTGCTGGTTCCCTAAACCCTGCCCACAGTCCTGTAATGCAGCTTTAATTTCTGCCATCCAGTATTGAAAGTTCAACAAATGGAGAGGAGAGACATACTACATTTTTGGTTCTGCATTTTCATCCTATTTTGATGTACAAAATCATACATCAAAACATAGATTGTGTAAGGGACACAAAAAAATTAGTTTATATACAACATTTAAAATGTGAAAAAAGTTGAAGTTTCTGTATTAGCTATTATATCTTGCTTCGAGAATGTGATTTAAAAAGAAAGAAGATTAAGCTAAGAAGTAAAGAATAAAGAGTAATCCATTACAAAACACTATTATAACCAAATAGGAAAGTGTCCTGAAGTGTTAGGGTGATAGTAAAGACCCACAGACCACCGTGGACTTTAAGCAGTAAAAATCCCATTGAGAGGAGAAATATCAGCTACCTAATCAATCACATGATTACTTTCTCTAATAGACTTAAAAAATAAAATATATAAGGTAATCAGCCCTAATTTTAAAACCTCAGGAAGACTTTTAAATAATAGGAATAGCATTTTTCTCAATATTAACACATTTATTTTTATATATATATATATATATATTTTTTTTTTTTTTTTTTTGAGATGGAGTCTCACTCTGTTGTCCAGGCTGGAGTGCAGTGGCTGGATCGCAGCTCACTGCAAGCTCCGCCTCCCGTGTTCACGCCACTCTCCTGCCTCAGCCTCCCGAGTAGCTGGGACTACAGGCGCCCGCCACCTCGCCTGGCTAGTTTTTTGTATTTTTTAGTAGAGACGGGGTTTCACCATGTTAGCCAGGATAGTCTCGATCTCCTGACCTCATGATCCACCCGACTCGGCCTCCCAAAGTGCTGGGATTACAGGCTTGAGCCACCGTGCCTGGCCTATTATATATTATCTTATGTTTCAATACAAATTTTCTAAATATGATAATGTATGGTATTATCAAGGTTAACTTTTAAACATTAATTATTTAGATTATAGATGGGATAGGAACAATCTCTAAGCAGCATTTGGTTTTATTTTCACAGGTAATAGGAGTTTCCTCCAGCTGCAAGGCAGAAGTTATCTTCCAAATCTGTTTTATAAAATGCAGATCAAGGCCCATGAGTGGGTCCTGAAATCAATTTACTGGATAGAGTAAGGGGGGCAAGTAGTATTTTTTAATGACATAAAATGACTAGAATAGAATAAGAACAAAACAGAAAGTATCAGAGTGCCTTTCACTTAAGTGTACCATATAATGAAACTTGTATTTCATTTATTTTCATGTATATGTACGTGCACTGGGTCACAAGGCAAAATGCATTTCTTACTGGGTCTTGGTCAAAACCTTTTGAAAGCCTCTGTTCTAGTCTGTGCTAACCTCTAACAATTTCACTGTTTTCAGCCAAGGTTACAGTACAACTAATAAAAGCAGCAGACAGAAGTAAAGGTGAAGATCAAAACAGAACAAATTTATAGCAAATGTATTAGGCTAGAGAACACTTTAATGTTATTATCCTAAAAGCAATCTTTAGACTGATAAAAGCTATGGTATTTAACTGTCATGGCTATAATGGCATTAGCTGTAACTTTTGAATCTCAGTGGGAATGGTAGGGGAATAACTGTATTGCACAACTAGTAACTTACCTTTTCTGATATTTCTCCAAGAGAGGCTGTTCATTAAATTACTTTAAATAGATATCTGGTGTGATTACAAACAACATGGTTCAAATTAAAAAGTAATGTTGATAAAACTGTCACACATTATTGAGAAAAGCAATGAAAAAAAAACAGCACTAGAATAGGTTCCAAATTATGACTCAAAAAATAATAAAAATATGTTATATACATGAAAAAATAGGAAAATCTATTAAGGGCATAGGATTATGGAATATCTTTAATAAGTGTCTGAATATTTATACTGAGTACACATAACTTTTACATTCAGAAAAAGAAATAAGGATATATTTGCAATATTCTTCAAAAAAGAAAGCAAAAAGTGAAGGCTCTCCATCTCAAGAATTCCTGGGACCCAGGTTTTCCAGAGTCAAGCAAATCCTGCCTTTGAGCGTTACAACTGGACCAGGGTGACGAGGCCTCTTCCCCTGAAGGCATGTCAGATATCCAAATATTAGGTTCAAAAACAATTTCACAGGCCAGGCCCAGTGGCTCATGCCTATAATTCTGGCACTTTGCAGGGCCAAGGCAGGAGGATCACTTGAGATCAGGAGTTTGAGACCAGTCAGGCCAACATGGTGAAACCCTATCTCCACAAAAAGCATAGAAATTAGCCGGGTGTGGTGGCACGCGCATGTAGTCCCAGCTTCTTGGGAGGCTGAGGCAGGAGAATCGCTTGAACCCAGGAGGTGGAGGTTGCAGTGAGCTGAGATCCCACCACTGTACTCCATCCTGGAGTACAGAGTGAGACTCCAGCATTAAAAAAAAAAAAAAGAAAAAAATTCACAAGTGGCTTTCCTAAATTTTAATAAATTTACTTTTTCATTATAAAAGCAGTAAAGCAACATTTTTTTTTTTTTTGGAGACGGAGTTTCTCTCTGTCACCCAGGCTGGAGTGCAGTGGCCTGATCTTGGCTCACTGCAAGCTCCGCCCCCAGGTTCACACCATTCTCCTGCCTCCCAAGTAGCTGGGACTACAGGCGCCCACCACCACGCCCAGCTAATTTTTGTGTTTTTAGTAGAGATGGGGTTTCACCGTGTTAGCCAGGATGGTCTCGATCTCCTGACCTTGTGATCCACCCACCTTGGCCTCCCAAAGTGCTGGGATTACAGGCGTGAGCCACTGTGCCTGGCTCTAAAGCAACATTTTTAAAGTCTGGAAAATAGATGCAGGAATTCCAAATCTCACTGTTTAACACAACTATTCTCATTTTATATATTCCCTTACAGCATTTTTTTTTTTTTTTTTTTTTGTGACGGAGTCTTGCTCTGTCCCCCTGGCTGAAGTGCAGTGGCGCGATCTCGGCTCACTGCAAGCTCCGCCTCCCAGGATCATGCCATTCTCCTGCCTCAGCCTCCCGAGTAGCTGGGACTACAGGCACCCGCCACCACGCCCGGCTAATTTTTTTTGTATTTTTAGTAGAGACGGGGTTTCACTGTGTTAGCCAGGATGGTCTCGATCTCCTGACCTTGTGATCCGCCCACCTCGGCCTCCCAAAGTGCTGGGATTACAGGCGTGAGCCACCACGCCCGGCCCTTACAGCATTTCTTTATGTGTATTTTGCATGGTTACCACCATGGTAAATACAAAATTTTATGGTCAGATTTATTTTTCATATAATATTACTACATTGTTCTTTTTGCTACATAGACTTCATATATTTTATTTTTAAATGGCTGTGTATTATTGCATTAAGTAAAATCATGATTTAATTCATCATTCCTCAATTACTGGAATGAATTTCTTAAATATTTATTGAATATTTCTACAATGCCCACAACCTAGATATAGATGATATCTCTATCGACACTTACATAGATAAGTACAGAGAGTACACAAAGACTTTATAAAGACCATCTCCTTTCATTTTTTTAAATGAAAATGTCTTTAAAACATATTTCCAGCACTGGACTAGATATTTTCGCATATTTTCTTTCATCTTATCCTTAAACTAACCCTGCAGCATCAGGCTAACAATCCCTATTATAAGAATAAAATAGGCCAGGCGCGGTGGCTCAAGCCTGTAATCCCAGCACTTTGGGAGGCCGAGACGGGCGGATCACGAGGTCACAAAATCAAGACCATCCTAGCTAACATGGTGAAACCCCGTCTCTACTAAAAAAATACAAAAAACTAGCCGGGCGAGGTGGCGGGCGCCTGTAGTCCCAGGTACTCGGGAGGCTGAGGCAGGAGAATGGCGTGAACCCAGGAGGCGGAGCTTGCAGTGAGCTGAGATCTGGCCACTGCACTCCAGCCTGGGCGACAGAGCAAGACTCCGTCTCAAAAAAAAAAAAAAAAAGAATAAAATAAAATACAATAAGGAAGACAGAGGAAGTGTATAGTTAATATTTAAGTAGCTAAATCTCAACCCAAATCTGATACCAAAATCTTAGGACAAGATGTCTTTCTAAAATATACTTTTCAAATCTCTTTTTATTAGAAATAGAGGATAACTTAACCCTATACTACTAAGACATTTTAGAATCTAAGCATAAAGACTTTGATGTTCTGTTTGGCCAGTATGGTATTTTATAAATTTGTGAACAAAAGCATCTAACAGTAAAGCACATACCATGCAGCTAGCCACAGTCCTTACCCCTCACCTCATGCACATGTGGGCATGTACACACGCACACACATACGAACACACACAAATACACACAAACACAACCACACACAACATACAACCACACATGCACATCGTACAAACACACATGTATAGACACTCAACCACATACACACAAATACACACAGTGTTATAGTACCTTTATGCTATGAACCTGGCCTTTGAAGGCATCTGAGTTCGTGTCCCCTTTGTTAGAATTTTAACCAAAGAGAGGAGACACCTGTTAAGAAACTGGGAAACTGGCCAGGCGTGGTGGCTCACGCCTGTAATCCCAGCACTTTAGGAGGCCGAGGCAGGCAGATCACGAGATCAGGAGATCGAGACCATCCTGGCTAACACAGTGAAACCCTATCTCTACTAAAAACACAAGAATTATCTGGGCGTGGTGGCGGGTGCCGGTAGTCCCAGCTACTCGGGAGGCTGAGGCAGGAGAATCGCTTGAACCCAGGAGGCGCAGCTTGCAGTGAGCCGAGATCCCACCACTGCACTCCAGCGTGGGCGACAGAGAGAGACTCTGTCTCAAAACAAAAACAAAAACAAAAAAAACTGGGAAGCAGCTGAAGTAAATCTATAATCCTCAGAAAATTAATAAATTTGGGAGATAATGCTGTTCATAGCAGTAGACAGGTGATTACTGGGATTATTAAATTAAACCAATACATTTACACTGAGATACGCAAAATTCATATTTTTATTTGTTCTGCTTTGAAGATTATGCCTGTTATGATATTGCCCCAGACAAAAAACTGGCAGGATAACAACATGGTCATGAAATCAATAATTCATATTTGTGAAGACAATTTTAACTTTTTAAGTACTTTTACATCTGTAGTACAAGGCTCAGGAACAAAAATAAGAGCAATTAAAATGATGTATAAGAACAACTAAAACTGAAATGGCCACATAACCAAACCATATAGTCTTTAAGAGCTCATACTGAAACATCAAAGGAAAAACATTTTTTAAAGAAGATTTGATTATATTGCATTTCCGGAAACCTCGTCCAGTTATTGTCTAATCCTAAATAATTTCACTGATGTTTAATTCTTTGTTTACCTAGATGATGTCAAAAGGGTTTCCTCCCTTGAGGGACTGATAAATTTCCCAAACACTTAAGGACCTGGAGACGGCCCCAAGTTGCCTCATGTTCTAATTATGTTTACCTTGCAATATTTGGAACTCAGTAAATATTCTAAGAAAACCATTTTAGGACATTAAAATCTGATTTTAGACAATTCTTATCCATTTTTTATGGTTTTGTAATTATTACAGATAATTATGAGTGAACCATTTTTTAAAACCTTGTATTTCCTTTATGCCCTGTGTAAAAATAAGCACTGTGATCATCTAATATTAGCACAGATTCATATCTAATTGGCATCCATGTTGATTGGATTATAAATTCATCTTTTTCTTTTTTTTTTTTTTTTTTGAGACGGAGTCTCACTGTGTCTCCCAGGCTGGAGTGCAGTGGCGCCATCTCGGCTCACTGCAAGCTCCGCCTCCCGGGTTCACGCCATTCTCCCGCCTCAGCCTCCCAAGTAGCTGGGACTACAGGCGCCCGCTACCGCGCCCGGCTAGTTTTTTGTATTTTTAGTAGAGACGGGGTTTCACCATGTTAGCCAGGATAGTCTCGATCTCCTGACCTTGTGATCCACCCGCCTCGGCCTCCCAAAGTGCTGGGATTACAGGCTTGAGCCACCGCGCCCGGCCTTAAATTCATCTTTTTCAAATCTTGATTTAGAAGCACTCAGAAACATCAATTCATAATAGCATGCAGGAGAAATAACTATATTGAGTAATGTGGGCATTTGTCACCTGAGAAATTAGAAGTAAACAAATTGCATCCACATTAAAGTATACATACATAGGTGGACATGAGAAGTACTCATCTTATATTAATCTTATATGTGCTCTGTATGCACATGCCTTCAGATGCCAGATAACAAAAATCCTGCTTTCTGCTTGTTCTAAAGCAATCTTCTGCATGCCAGAATAGCTCACCAAATTGAGTCTAGGAAGTGATTGGATTCTGTATTAGTTTGTTTGGGCTGACATAAAGTACTAAAGACTGGGTGGCTTAAAGAACAGAAATTTGGTCGGGCGCGGTGGCTCAAGCCTGTAATCCCAGCACTTTGGGAGGCCGAGACGGGCGAATCACGAGGTCAGGAGATCAAGACCATCCTGGCTAACACGGTGAAACCCCGTCTCTACTAAAAAAAAAATACAAAAAACTAGCCGGGCGAGGTGGCGGGCGCCTGTAGTCCCAGCTACTCGGAAGGCTGAGGCAGGAGAATGGCATAAACTCGGGCGGCGGAGCTTGCAGTGAGCTGAGATCCGGCCACTGCACTCCAGCTTGGGCGACAGAGCGAGACTCCGTCTCAAAAAAAAAAAAAAAAAAAAAAAGAACAGAAATTTATTTTCTCACAGTTCTGGAAGCCAGAAGTCTGAGATCAAAGTGTCAGCAGGGTTAATTTCTTCTGAGGTCTCTCTCCTTGGCTTGCAGATGGCCATTGTGATGGTTATTATTATGTGTCAACTTGACTGGGTCACAGGATGCCCAGATAAACATTATTTCTGGGTGTGTCTGAGAGTGCTTTCAGAAAAGATTAGCACTTGAATTGGTGTACTGAGTAATGCAGATGGCCCTCCTGATGCAGTTGGGTACCATCTCATCCACTGAGGGTCTGAATAGAACAAAAGGTAAAGGAGGGAGGAATTCGACCCATTTGTTTCTGAACTGGGATATTTTCTCTCATCTCCTGTTCTCAGACTAGGATTTGCACTATCTGTCCCCTGGTTTTCAATCCTTGGGGCTTGAACTAAATTATACCCCTGGCTTCCGTGTGTCTCCAGCTTGTAGACAGTAGATCATGGGACTCAGCCTCCATAATCATGTAAACCAATTCCTCATAATAAACCTCCTTCATATATATTTATATATATAAAAAGGATGCGTGGATGTGTGAATAGATGTTATGTATTGTAATATACATATGTATATATTTATATATATATGCATACATATATACGGTATACACATACATCTATATATATGTATATATACAAATGCATAGTTTTCTTTGGAGAATGCTAGAACAGCCATCATCTTCCTCTATCTTTACACGGCATGTCTATGTTTTAATCGCCTCTTTTTTTGGATAAAAGATAAAAGTCATATTGAATTAGGATCCAGCCTAATGACTTCATTTAACCTTAATTACCTCTTTAAAGGACCTAGCTCCAAATACATTTTGAGATACTAGAAGACAGGACTTCAGGACTTCAGACTGGGCACAATGGTTCACACTTGTAAACCCAGCGCTTTGTGAGGCTGAGGTAGGAGGATCACTTGAGCTCAGGAGTTTGAGACCAGCCTGGGCAAATAAGGACCTTATCTGTCTTGTTCCTACTGCCTCCTCAGCATCTAAAACTGTCTACAGCAAAGTATATGCTTAATAAATATGATTAGATGTTAAATATCTGAAACCCCATCTCTACAAAAAATATAAAAATTAGCGAGGCGTGGTGGCACATGCCTGTAGTCCCAGCTACTCGGGAGGCTGAGGTGGGAGGATGGCTTGAGCCTGGGAGGCAGAGCTTGCTGTGAGCCAAGATAACGCCACTGCACTCCAGCCTGGGCAATAGAGCCAGACTTTGTCTCAAACAATGAGAAAAAGAATAAGTTAGGACTTCAACATATGAATTTTGGAGAAATACAGCTTAGCCCATACAATATTCTTATTTCTATATTTCATAACAGTGAAGCAAGTAACTATTACCTTCGCAGAGTTGGGTTGCCTCGTTTAAAGAAAAGAAAGAAAAAGAAAAATGAAATTAGAAGATATCTAGCTTTTTAAACTATATTCTTCACCAACTCAGCCAGACAAAGGCAGTTTGGTCCATAAAGAGATGATTTCCATCCTAAGTAACAGTGAAAGGACTCCTTTGCCAGCCAGTTTGGTCCCCTCCTGCAAAGCTGTACGCACATCCTGGTGCATAATGAGAACAAAGAAAAACAGAAACAAAAGCAGGGTGACTGAATGACTCTCCTCTTCCATTCATGATCATGTCTGTTGTCACCACTAATCCTCAAAAGCCAAAATTAGACATTAGGATGGTGGTCCTCAAACAACTAGGACAAGTTCACGTCAAACTATCTAGGAAGCATTTTTTTGTATGTTCTCAACCTCAAACATATCAGAATATGCGAGTGAAGAAGTGAAGCAGGTAAGATTAAATTCAACTGTATACAACATAAAAGTGAAAATATGGGTGACTTTACACAGAAGAAGTTTGGAGAAAAGTGGTCTTGAGTAGGTATGGTTGCTCCATGGTCATCAGAGATCCAGCTCTTTCCTACTCTCTGGCTGCCATTCTCAGCACAGGCTTCCATTGTCACGACAGACTAATGTCCAAGGGGGCTTCTGGAGCTGGGGCCATCGAGACCCTGCAGGCAGCAGGGAAAAGGCAAGCAGAAATGGCAATAGGGGATGCCCTAGTACATCTGCCTCTTCAGGAGTCTTCTTGGAGATCCTGTCTGGTAGCTTCAGCTTTTAAGTCATCAGCAAGGGAGTCTAGGAGAAGTAATGTCTCAGACACACCATTCTGAATAAAATTAGTTTGGTTCCATAAAGGCCTAGGGATATGTGTGTTGTACGAGCTTACTGAGGGATCCTAATATTAATACATTCTTGAGAACCACTGTAAAAGAAACAATTTCTTGGATAAGTTTCTTGAGTAGGCCATCCCAAAGAAATTAATTGAAGGACACATTTGTCATTTGACTCCCAGCATCCATTCTGCCTGTTCTCAACAACAACCCAGATTTTCATTTGGGCATCAAGCCCTTGCCTACTCTCAGTCTATACGGTCCAGGTGCAGGCCCATCTTTAGCCCTAGGGATCAGGCAAATGATCCCAGCCTAAACCTCATTAGCATGTATCCTGTTGGCCAAGTAATTGGTTCAAAGGTAGGCATATGACCTAAGCCTATTCAATCAGAATGTGTCTCAAGACTTTTACTAGAATGTAAACTCAACAAAAATAAGGACCTTACCTGTCTCATTTCCACTGCTTCCTCAGCATCTAAAACTGTCTGGAATAAAGTACATGCTTAATAAATATGATTGGATATTAAATATCTGAAAATGGAGCTCAGAGATTAGAGAAAAACTAGTTTTTGATAACATTGTTTGAATCTCTGTCTCTATGTACCTCAACTAAATCTACCCTTGGTTCTTTCAGTTACTAAATCCATCAATTTTCTTTATTTGCTTACAGCATCTTGAGTTTGAGTTTCTCTTACTTGCACCCAAAAGGTAACAGGGAAGTAGGCAGGACCAGTAGACTAAGTAATTTATAGATTCAATACTATTCCCATTAAACTACCATTGACATTCTTCACCGAATTAGAAAAAACTACTTTAAATTTCATACAGAACCAAAAAAGAGCCTATATAGCCAAGACAATCCTAAGCAAAAACAACAGAGCTGGAGGCATCATGCTACCTGACTTCAAACTATATTAGAAGGCTACAGTGACCAACACAGCATGGTACTAGTACCAAAACAGATATATAGACCAATGGAAGGGAACAGGCCTCAGAAATAATACCACATATCTACAACCATCTGATCTTCAACAAACCTGACAAAAATAAGCAATGGGGAAAGGATTCCCTATCTAATAAATGGTGCTGGCAAAACTAGCTAGCCATGTGCAGAAAACTGAAACTGAATCCCTTCCTTACACCTTATACAAAACCCTAGAAGAAAACCTAGGCAATACCATTCAGGATGTAGGCATGGGCAATGACTTCCTGACAAAAACGCCAAAAGCAATTGCAACAAAAGCCAAAATGGACAAATGGGATCTGATTAAACTAAAGGGCTTCTGCACAGCAAAAGAAACTATCATCAGAGTGAACAGGCAACCTACAGAATGGGAGAAACTTTTTGCAATATACCCATCTGACAAAGATCTAATATCCATAATCTGTAAGGAACTTAAACAAATTCACTAGAAAAAAACAAACAACTCCATCAAAAAGCAGGCAAAGGATATGAAAAGACACTTCTCAAAAGAAGACATTTATGCAGCCAACAAACATGAAAAAAAGCTCAATATCACTGATCATTGGAGAAATGCAAATCAAAACCACAATGATATACCATCTGACCAGTCAGAATGGCAATTATTAAAGAGTCAAGAAACAACAGATCCTGGTGAGGTTGTGGAGAAATAGGAACATTTTTACACTGTTGGTGGGAATGTAAATTAGTTCAACCATTGTGGAAGACAGTGTGGCAATTCCTCAAGGATCTAGAACCAGAATTACCATTTGACTGAGTAACCCCATTACTGGGTATATACACAAAGGAATATAAATCATTCTACTATAAGGACACATGCATACATATGTTTGTTGCAGTACTATTTACAATAGCAAAGACATGGAACCAACCCAAACACCCATCAGTGATAGACTGGATAAACAAAATGTGGCACATATACACCAAGGAATACCATGCAACCATAAAAAGTAATGATCTCATGTCCTTTGCAGGAATATGGATGAAGCTGGAAGCCATCATAATCAGCAAACTAACACAGCAACAAAAAACCAAACACCACACGTTCTCACTCATAAGTGGGAGTTGAACAATGAGAACACATGGACACAGGGAGGGGAACATCACACACTGGGTCCAGTCGGAGGTGGGGGGATGAGGGGAGGGAGAGCATAAGGACAAATAGCTAATGCACGCAGGGCTTCAAACCTAGGTGATGGGTTGATAGGTGCAGCAGACCACCATGGCACATGTATACCTATGTAACAAACCTACATGTTCTGAACTTGTATCCCCGAACTTAAAGTAAAATTTTAAAAAAGAAAAAAAAATCAGTGAGTCTTTTCAACAAATGGTACTGGAATAATTGGACATCTACATGCAAAAACACACAAAAATTAATTTAAAATGGGCCACAGCAATGCAAATGTACAATGCAAAACTATACAATTATACAACTCCTGGAAGATAACTTAGGGAAAAAATCTAGGTGACCTTGGGTTTGGTGATGACTTTTATATACAACATCAAAATCATGATTTATGAGAGAATAAATTGTTAAGTTGAACTTCCTTAAAATTAAAAACTTTTTCTCCACAAAAGCCACCGTTAAGAGAATAAAAAGACAAACCACAGACAGAGATAATATTTGCAAAATACCTATCTGATAAAGAACTGATATCCAAGATATACAAAGAACTCTTAAAACTCACAATAAGAAGAAAACAACCACCCAACTATACAATGGGCAAAAGGTCTAAAGAGACATCTCAACAAAAAAGATATACGGATGACAAATAAGCATATGAAAAGATGTTCAACATGATACATCATTAGAGAAATGCAAATTAAAACAACAAGAAACCACTAGACACATATTAGAATGACTAAAATCCAAAACACTGATAACATCAGATGCTGATGAGGATGTAGAGCAACCAGAGCTCATTCATTGCTAGTGGAAATGCAAAATGGTAAGCCACTTTAGAAGACAGTTTGGCAGTTTCTTACAAACTAAGCATAGTCCTACCATACAATCCAGCAATCATATTCCTTGGTATTTACTCAAATGAGTTGAAAACTTAACATCTACACAAAAACCTGCATGAGAAAGTTTATAGCAACTTTATTTGTAATTGCCAAAACTTGAAAGCAACCAAGATATCCTTTAATAGGTGAATGGATAAACAAATTTTGATACATCTGTGCAATGGACTATTACTTAGAGAAAAAGAAATGAGCTATCAAGCCACAAAAACGCATGGAGGAAACTTAAATGCGTATCGCTAATTGAGAGAAGCCAATCTGAATGGCTGCCTTACTGTATGATTCCAATTATATGACATTCTGAAAATGGCAAAACTGTGGACACAGGAAAAAAAAAAAAAATCAATGGTTGCCAGGAGTTTGGAGGCAGGGAGAGACAAATAGGTAGAGCACAGGTGATTTTTAGGGCAGTGAAACGATTTTGTGTGATACAGAAATGGCGGATGCATGTCATGGTACATTTGCTAAAACCCATAGAACATACACCAAGAGTGAACGTTAATGTAAACTGTAAACTTTAGTTAATAGACAGGACTGAATATTAATGTAAACTCTGTAAACTTTAGTTAATAATGTATTAACATTGGTAATCAATTGTAACAAATGTAACATGCTAATAAAAGATTTCAATAAGAATAGGAGAAACGGAGTGTGGGGTTGGGGAGTGTGGGGTTGGTATGTGGGAACGCTCTATTTTCAACTCAATTATTCTGTAACCTGAAAACTGCCCCTCAATTATGAAATCTATTAAAGAACAAATCAATAAAAATAAATAAAAATTTAAAATAATCAATGAGAATAAATTTTGAAGCAATATTCCCTCTATTTCTATATATGTTTCAAGTTTCTATAACAAATTTATACAAAATGTATATACCTAGATAGTCCACAGGTAGGAGTTTACCCTATAGATATATGCACATATCAATCAAAGATTTACGTGAAAGGATTATGTACTATTGTCAGTAATAGCAAAAGTCAGGAAACAACTAAATACCTATTAACAAATAATTAAATAAATTATGCTTTTTTTTCCACATGAAATACTACAGAGCAGTTAAAAAGGGACAGCTGGCCAGGCGCGGTGGCTCATGCCTGTAATCCCAGCACTTTGGGAGGCCGAGGCGGGTGGATCACCTGAGGTTGGGAGTTCAAGACCAGCCTGACCAACATGGTGAAACCCCATCTCTACTAAAAATACAAAATTAGCGGGGCGTGGTGGTGCATGCATGTAATCTCAGCTACCTAGGAGGCTGAGGCAGGAGAATCACTAGAACTCAGGAGGTGGAGGTTGCAGTGAGCCGAGAGCACACCAATGCACTCCAGCCTGGGCAACAAGAGTGAAACTCGGACTCAAAAACAAAAACAAAAAAACAAACAGGACAACTATATGTGTAGAATGCAAGTAAGCTCCACGATAGGGAAGGTATTGTTGCTTTGTTATTGTTCACTAATACAGCCTAAATAGCCAGTGTGTCTGGCACCTGGTAGATCCTCAATAAGTATCTGTTGAATAAATGAATAGAGAAAATGGTTAAATTTGTTTAAAAGCAAAGTAAAAACAATGTGCATATAGTTTGCTTATCTTGATAGGCTGAAACATGAGGGCATCCCTCTTGACCAAGAGCTACCCCAGATGTAGACTGTGATTTTCCATGGAGTTGGGAGCAGAAATAAAGGAAGCACAGTGTTGGGTGGGGATTTTAAAAATGAATCTGAACCCTTTTCAACAAAATTACTCAATCCTCTTAGTGTGTAGACTCAGCCTTAGAGTGGATGATTACAAAAGTTCAAACGCATAATATTTTATGGTGAATACCAAGACTTACAATAAAACTTACAGTAATCAAGACACTGTGGGAATGACATAAGGATGGCCCTATAGAACAGAACAGAGAAACCAGAAAGAGATCCACACTTACGTGGTTATTTTTAACAAAGATATCAAAGTAATCCAATGGGAAAAATCTCTCCAACAAATAAAAAAGCAAAAACAGAAACATTGTTTATATATGGGGAGAAAAATAACCTCAATCTTCACCTCATACCATACACAAAAATTATTTATTTATTTTTGAGATGGAGTCTCACTCTGTTGCCCAGACTGGAGCGCAGTGGCATGATCTCAACTCACTGCAACCTCAACTTCTTGGGTTCAAGTGATTCTCCCACCTCAGCCACCCAAGTAGCTGGGATTACAGGCACCCACCACCATACCCGGCTAATTTTTGTATTTTTAGTAGAAACAGGGTTTCGCCATGTTGGCCAGGCTGGTCTTGAACTCCTGACCTTAGGTGATCCACCAGCTTCAGCCTCCCAAAATGCTGGGATTACAGGCATGAGCCACAGCGCCTGGCCAAAAATTAATTTAATATGGAAAATAGACCTAGTAAAAGTTAAAACTATAGTTTCTAGCTTAGAAGAAAACACAGGAGAATATTTTTGGTGACAGGGTATAGGTAAGTCTCTTAGGACAGAGAAAGCAATCAACATAAAAGAAAAAAGTAGATAAATTAAACTTTAAAATTTAAAATATATCTTTTGAAGACACTGTTAAGAAAATGAATAGGCGGCCGGGCGCGGTGGCTCAAGCCTGTAATCCCAGCACTTTGGGAGGCCGAGACGGGCGGATCACGAGGTCAGGAGATCGAGACCATCCTGGCTAACACGGTGAAACCCCGTCTCTACTAAAATACAAAAAAAAAAAATTAGCCGGGCGAGGTGGCGGGCGCCTGTAGTCCCAGCTACTCGGGAGGCTGAGGCAGGAGAATGGCGTGAACCCGGGAGGCAGGGCTTGCAGTGAGCTGAGATCCGGCCACTGCACTCCAGCCTGGGCAACAGAGCCAGGCTCCGTCTCAAAAAAAAAAAAAAAAAAGAAAATGAATAGGCTAGCCACAAAGTGGGAGAACATATTTGCAAAGCATATATATTTGATAAAGGAGTAGTGTCCAGAAGATATTAAGAATTCCTATAACTCAATAACAAAAGACAAACAACCCAAAACAGGGCACTCGTAGAGAAATAAGGTCCAAGTGATGCTTAGTGTGATGAAACAACCAGATACATAAGAACTAATCCAGTAATATTATACAACCTTCATACTTTATCCAAACTCTGAATATAATGGAAGAATCATTTAATATTTCAAGAAGATAACATTAATTGGCATATAAATTTGCCCATTAAAAAGTAAATTTAACATAAAAATAAATATTTCTATCTATGAATCTCATTCTAATTGACCATTAACAAAGTTCGGTAATAATAACTCACCAATAAAAAGCCACATGAAAAACTGTGTTACATATAGTTTATTTTTATTTCATAGCCTTTTAAAAAATATAAGCCACCTAATATTTTGAAAAACATACACAGAATAATCATTTAGCTGCCACAATATTACAAAAATAAAATGACACAGAATAAACTGCACAAGAGAACAAAATAATCTCTGCTGAGTCACTCTGACTGGGAACACATGATAGTCACTAGGAAGGTGAAGTGGAGCCGTACTGCCATTTCTTCAAGATCAGTTATCACTCAAATCAATCACAGGTACTCCCAGGAGACCATTGCATTCACTACACAGGAATATGTGCAATATATAGATGTCAAGTTAACATCTTGAATTTAATTCCAAATACCATTCTTTCTTTTCCTCTGGGAGACAAGTTCAATGGCAAGCTAGAATAGTGAAGACCATGGGACATCAAGCCCATGACTGACCCACACCTCTCCCAGCTGGTTCTACAACGCAAGAAAGAGAATAAAGTATACTGTGCTATCTAACACAAAAGCTAGTAGCCCCATTTGGCTATTTAAATTTAAATTAATTACAATTAAACAAAATTTAAATTTTCCTTCCTCAGTCACACTAGCCACATTTCAAGTGTTCACTAGCCCCATGTGTCTAAATGGTTAGCATATTGGACACTGCAGATATAGAACATTTCTGTCATCACAGAAAGTTCTTTTAGACAGCCCTGGATGTGGGAAGTGTTTCTTCTTTGCTTAGCTAGGATGTAGGCTGCTTATAGAAGCAGCTTTGAGAGGCAATTCTTCTCCCAGGATATTCCTAGACTGGTGGTGGAGTCACAGAAAGGAGTAAGGTAGCCTTTCTTTGCATAGATTCCCCCTCCTCCATGCATGAAAGCAATGGTCTTTTTATAGGAATCAAATACACAAACCCAGACTCCACCAAAATATAACTGACAGGATAATTAGAGAGGAGAGAAATGATGCAGATGAGGGAGCAGCGTGGTAGAACATTCTTTATCCTACACCGACCCTCCATAAAGAGGTTATGGCCACCAAGGAAGTGCGCAGGTACCCAGGGCCCTCTAGAAAATCCTGATGTGGGACAAGGATATTGGCTAAGAGAGGTCAGTCCTGTCAAGAGTTTTGTGAGAACACCTGACATGCCTTCACTCTGCTCACTCTGTCAGAGGGGAGCAGTGCTGCTTGGAGCTTTGACAGTTGTGAAGGAACTAGAGTTTTGATCTTTTTGAACTTTATACTCCTCTGCAACTGTATTTTGTAGCCAGGGCATAAAATGTTAGTTGTCCTCCCAAGATCCACCACCATCTTCTTCCTCATCAAGAGAAAATGGATTTTTGTCAAAGGCAGTTATATATCCAGCTACGAAAACTACATTTCTCAGACAATCTTGCCGATAGCAGTAGCCAATGACACAGTTCTGGCCAATGAGATGAAGGCAAAAGTTATTGGCCTGCTGAGGAAGCTCTTAAAAAGGAAGTGGATTCGAACTGGCATGCCCCGTTTCCTCTGTGGGCTTCCTCCTCCTTCTTGTGGGCAGCTGCAGGGACCATCTTGGAACCTGGAGGAAAAAGCCAAAGGAACCTCAGCAGCCACCCTAATTAAGCCTGACACCCGTGAGCTGCTGAACCAACACCAGCAGCTGCCTGCCTCTAACCTCCTTGTTCTATGAGAAAAGAACAAACCCTCTAATTTGTTTAAGCCGCTCTTCAGTCCAAAACTTCCTATTCCATTATTAAGATAAAAATTCATCTTGATTCCCAATAGGAAAGTGTGATTTTCATCTGAAAGGAAAAGACATCTTGCTTGAAGAATCTGTACCTATTCAATAAATTCAAGTAACTTCAGAGTCATACTAACAAAACAAAAGTCACAGAGAAAGGTTTTAGCTCAAACCCACCCATGTCTTCAGGATCTGTCTATACAGACCATGAATGGCAGAAATGTTTGGGTTCATTATACAAAGTGGCTACTATTAAGGAAAATAAGAAGGTTTTTTTTTAACCTTAATCCATCAGAAAGCTTTTCCTGCATGCTTATTAGGTTCTGATTACTGGGTCTAAATGCCCTTCTGATAATCCAGCTTTCTGTATGGAAAGATGCTCATGAGTCAGATACTTAATCAGATCATTATTAACCCATAACATTATTTATTTTGTGTAGACAAAATAAAAAGTGGAGGACTGAGAAATGTATTTCACTGATTCAAACAAACAAAAAAAAACTACATCAAAGATTTACAACTCAATTCTTAACCTTCCCTTGTATGTGACACAGACACCTGACAGTGACATTCTAATGATCCTAGAGTTTTAATTGTGGATTTAGCTTAAATATGCACAAATATCTCGGAGTAGCTGCTAAAATTAAAAACAAAGTACAGCACTGTGTAGATACCTTATGTATTACATTAGTATCTTTAGTATTCTACCAGTCTCTAGATTAGTAAGTGTGACTTAGAAAAAAACAAACATTTCCCACTATTCTAAATGGTTTAACCATTTACAAACTTTAAAATTTTGGTCATTTAAAATTTAACTCCATTGCACTGATTTTGAAACTATAGACAAAATTGGAAATATAGAATGTCAAACTAAAAATAGAGTATTTCATATTTTTTACTCACCTAGTTCCAAGTTTCCACCCCTGCAAGCGAACCAAAAACAAATCCTGGCACCTTGCCATTCCCAGAAAAGCCAGTGCATGGCACACTCTGGGTAAATTTTCTCTCTTATTCTGTAGAATCACACCAGATGGCATCAGTTCTGCATCTACAGCTGTGCCCTAAAATTGAAGTTCAGACATAGGAATCTACTTTATTAGACATTTTAGATTTTGCAGGTGTGAGTGTGATGTCATTCTCATTCAACTTAAAATGGTTATCTTGCCAAGTAGAACTGCAGATCCATTGCACTTACAAGTTTGGAAACTAATGCAACAACCAAGCTTGTCTTGATAAGATCTGAAGCCATTTTAAACACCTGAAATTTAGAAACAATGATGAAATAATAATATTTGAAATAAAATACAAATATTACATAATAGAATTATGGCTCATTTCCTTATAATGTAAGAAATTCAAGTCACCTTCTAGCATTGCTGAAGAATCACTAAAAACCTTTTTATTGAAAATAAAACATAGGAATCTTCTATAATGAAGTTACATTTATGTAATAAGCAGTTATTTTAAATATTCTTGACTTTTCAAGTGCTTTAATGTCTGTCTCATACTTACACAGTCTTTAAAAATAGACTTGGCCCATAGCGACTGTCAGAACAGGGGGTGGTCAAGGGATGGAGTAGCCAACATGTAGAAGCCTGAAACCTAGATCATTGTGGGTGTCAGAGTATTTGATCTAAGTCAAAAATGCATTAAGGTAGCCAAAAATGTGAGTTTGAAAGTAGTCCTAATTTGGGAGGTCGGTCTATGTCAGGTCTTGGAAAAATGATGATTGAATAATTAAATAAATAGCAAAAGACAGCTCATCTACAGGTGTCAAAGTTTCAAAAGCAGAGCCTCTAACAAAGCAAGGGCAGGGCAGGAGATCAACAGCAGCAAGATCTAAGAGCAAATGTGAGTTACCTTAATTCCCAGAGCTTAGAGTCAAGTTCCAAGCAGAGGTTGAGTAATAGGAATAAATATTCATTGTGGCCTGGATAAATGGGAACTTGGTCATTAATGAATTTGATTACAAGGAGGTAATAAAATGACCCTGGACACAAGATAGAAAGGCACCACTGCTTTCTTAGGAACATGAGTCAGTAGAACCAGCTGAGAGATTGGATTAATACTCAGATGGTAATAAACTAGTCACCCTGACTTTTCAATAGTCTCCTGTCTAGGAAGAATGATGGGCAGGTTAAACTCATGGATACCAGTGGTGGTGCTAGGAAGATTAAAGGATTGCAAACTCAAGAAGCCAAGCATGTGGTTAAAATAATTTCCATTCTGGTTATTCTAAAGTGTGAAATGATTGTTTTCAATCCTTACAAAAACTATCATTGCTAATTAATTACTCCCACACTCATCTTCAATGTCCGTATTAACCATACAACCCTTTAACTAAATGCCACTGCAGAGATATCAACCAATTAGAGAACTATTGTTCAAAGCACAATACAGAATCACTGCAGTTGATTCAGGGAATTCAAACTGGGAATTCAAATCAAGTCTTACCACAACTCTGATAAAGAGGTGAGAATTTGCTCATACCATAATAATTAAAGTAAACCACTTACTTATTAAGAACGGGCCTGTTTGGGGAGAGTGAAATAGAAAGTGGGAAATTATCTGATGTCTTGGGCCAAAATTATTCACCTGAGACTATTTTTCCTTTAAAGCATTAAAATAATTGTCTTACACTTCACTTTTATATTATCAACTTAGGCAAACTTTAGTATTTCATTTTTTTAGCCTCTCTATATGGTCTTTCTTTGTGTCTAAAATTAGTATTTTCAATACTATAGTTATGACTTAGCTTATCCCACACTGACATGACTAACCCAAATCCTCCCTTACTGAAGACAGAGTCTATCTGCATCACATATTTCATCCCATGAACCCCCGCACTGTTTTTCAAAAGAGCAGAATGATTATTAAAAGTGCAAACACTCCTGACATCTCAGTCAAATTTCCACAATCCTCTACTGAGACACTGATTCTCGAAATGAGTTAGGAGTCAGTTTGGCTTTGTAGTTCTGGTAGAAGCTCACCAGATTTGAGTGGGAGAGAGCCCTTTCCTTCCTTGTACCCATTTCCCCCATCCTGAACCTACATGTTTTTAGGCCCTGGATCTTTAGAAGTTTAGTCATAACTAAGGCCAACGTGAAACCATGTGCCATCCCAACCTACCATTTGCAGAAAGCTTCCATCTCCCGTTGTTCCAGCCTTCTTTTTGCAGGCCCAAACTGTCATTGCAGCTGTGGTCCTCTATGCACCAGTCAAGGGCAGCAGCTCGGCTCTAGAAAGAGAGACGACATAAATCTAGGGAAAAGCTTCCGAAGGATGAAGATATTTCCCAAACTAACATTACCGAGAGGGTACTTAGGGCATACTGGTACTCAAGTTTGCTCCTGCCCGCCCATCTTCTGCAAAAGTTCTAGTAATTTAAACTGAAACTACAGACCCGCCTCTCCGTCCTTTTTCCTGTTTCCCTACGCTATGCAAACAGTACCTCTTTTAGCTGGCTTTCCAGGCCATCACCCAAAAGGTCACGTACCGGCGAACCCTAAGGCATCTTTCAAATGACTCTCACTGTAACGTTCACCATCCGCTGTCCCAGATTCCAAACCTACCCTGCACTGCAATCCGCAGACACTAACTGTGGTTGGTGGCTAGAATATAAGTAAGGAACACCGGGAGGAAGGGATTCCTCCCTCCAAATGGGCGACTGAATCTTCCCTCCCCCACGCCCCACCCCAGCACCACCAGACGAACTCCATTTACCATCTCTCAAAGCGCAAAAATGTTTAAAGCAATTTTTAAAATACTTCAAGTGCGCTGTTTCCTCCTGCCACCTGTCCCAAAGCCCACACACTCTTTCTCAAAAATGTGGATATTCAGGTTAACCTTCGATTTTGTTCGAAAATAGCTAAACTGAATTACCCGAATAATTTACTTTTCCACTCCTTGGATATAACTAAAATGTAGTTGAACCGAAAAGAGCTTGCTGTTGTCCAAAGTCACTCCGGCTCCAAGGGGCGAATTCTCTTTTCGCCATCTCTCCCAGCCCTGGAACAACTTGGGGTCCCTCCCGAAGAGCAAAGCGCCAGCCCAGACCCCATACACCCACCGTCCCTGGCACCCGAACGCTCTGCGAGCCCCGGGCCTCCCACAGGAGCGGAGACGCGGGTACCTGCGCCTCACGCCGGAACCGACCCGTCAGAGCCGCCGAGCCCCGCACCTGGAAACTGGGAGGCCACGAAGACGGAGAATTGAGGCGGAGACCCAGCCCAGGGCCCGCGCAGTTCGGTGCCCTCCCGCCAGTGCCCGCACTCGGGTCACACTGCTTGCTCTCGGGAGAAGCCCCAAGGCTCGCGGTGCACCGAGAGGCGCCCGGGCTGGAGAGCCCCGGCTGTGTTGGCCACGGAGTTCTTCAGTTGCTTGATGACCACGAAGAGCAGGAGGAAAAGTAAGAAGAGCAGGAAGAAGAAGAGCGCCAGGTAGAGCAGCAAGTTGAGTTCCCACTCCATGCTGGAGGCGCCGGCGCTCGCTTGCCGTGCGCGCTCGGCACGGGCTGCAACTGCAGGGCGAGCGCGCCGCCCGCACACCCACCTCCCCGCACTCCCGCCCCTCGCGAGGCCGTGCCGCTTTGGGCGCCGACTCCGGGGTCCGGGCTCTGCCTCCCCCGGCTCCGAGGAAACGCGCCAAGAAGCTGAGGAAATCCGGCGCCGACTCTCCCCGCTGGCACCAGAGCCTTCCGCTTCGCTGAGATCCTTTCAGGTGCTCTCGAGGACGCGAGCGACTTCCCTAGGAGCGAACTTCCGCGGGCAGGGACGCCAGAAGAGGTAACAGCTCAGTCTCCCAGGAGAGGTCGGGACTGGTGTTTTGCAAATGATTTAAAAGTTCCCCCCCAACATCCAGTAGGGTCCCTAGCCCCCTGTCTTCCGAATTCATTTCTTTCGTTATATCCCTCCGTTCCTGCTTTCCGAAAAGACAGGGGTTGCCATGGCCCAGAGGCCCAAAAGAATGAAAGGTGACAGTGAAGACGGGGTCTGAAAGGCTATGAGATGATTTCGTGCTATGAGATGTCTGAGTGAATTCCTGTTCGAGCTGTCTTGCTCTTCAGAGTAGCAGATGCATTCAATGTTGAATGTACTTTTCTATGGACAACAGGTCATTTGGAAAGGCATTAAGAATACAATGTATTTCGGTAGTTATATAGCACAAAGTTTTAAAATATTGGCCTCAAATTCAGTTTCTTTGGTGAAAGGAGGAAAACAAGTTTACTCGAAGTGTTTCTTGAGTCCCTAAAGCCTTTCTGTATCTAGTTGACGTGACCCGAAGCCCATATTGCGCAGCTTTGAAAGCTGTTCAGTGTATCTATTACTGCGCAACAAATTAAACCCAAATGTAGTGGCTTCAAACAACATAAACATTGATCATCGCTCACAGTTTCTGTGGGTCCGAAATGTAGGAGCACTGGCTGGGTGATTCTGGTGTGGGGTTACTCATAAGGCTCCGTTCAGATGTCAGCCAGGTCTGCCTTCAGCTGAATGCTTGTGTGGAGGTGGAGGATCCACTTCCAGGATGGTTCACTCGCTGGCTGCCAGGTAGGGCTGGTTGTTGGTGGGAGGCCTCAGTTCCCTTCCATAGGTGCTTCCAACACAGCTGCGGGCTTCCCCCAGAACAGGTGATGAAAGAAAACAAAGCAGAGGCTGCAGTGCTCTTTACCACTAGCTTCAGAAGTCATGTGCGGTCACTATCCTACTGGTCACACAGGTCAGCCCTATTCAGTGTAGGAGTCCAAGAACATGAACGCCAAGGAGTGAGGATCACTGGGGCCGGTCTTGGAGTCAGCTATGACAGCTGCTAATACAGCCAGTTATCATTGCCCATTTGTAGGCCTAACTTTATTTTATTCTTTGTTTATGAAGATGCGGAATTGCCTCCTGGACTGAATTCTGAGGATGAGGCCTGACAACATCCCTGACTGTAATAAGTGGCTGCTCCAGAGATGACAGGGATTCAAAGAGACAGGATGGTATGAAAACAGTGTGTGAACTGTAAGTCTCATGGACCTGATTCTAGTGTCCGCTCTACCTGTCAGGGTCACTTTTGCTTAATGACTCTCAGTCCCCTCCTCTGTGACATGCCTTGCTTATCTTTCCCTTGGATTTGTTGTGAGGCTCAAAAATGAGCAAATGTTAAATAAAAATGTGTTTTGCTATATAAACGTCAGATACTGTTATTATTCTTTTACCAAGGGCCCCCAATGTTACAAGCTACTGAACAAAATTTCCAGGCCCTAGGCCTCTCCACCAAGCATCTTAGTGCATAAACGAAAAGAATCTTTTTTTTCATTTTCTCTTTGTCTCTCTCTCAATAACATTATATTGATCCACTTCAAGGCAGTGGTATGCTGGAGCTGGCTCATAATGACTCACAGGAGCTGATTGTTAAATTTTGTAAACCAGTTATTAAATTCCAGCTATTATTAAAAGTTAAATTATATAAAGCTACAATTATGTTAACAACAAAGGTAATTAATACTCAAAACTCATCACTTTCTAATTATTTTATTAGTTTGGTACAAAGGCAAAAACCACGTACTACATTTCACTGCTGTCTGTGCACTTGAGGTTAATTCCATGTGTTGTAGCTGTGTGGTGAAGATGCTGCATAGTGGTATGTTACTGCGCATCTCTTCCCAGCTGTGTTCAGTGCTGTCGTGTTGGTAGCTTGAAATTAGCTATGATGAGTGGGTTTGCCTTGAGAAAATGGACAAATGCTACAAATCAGGACCAGGCAGGCAGTTGTTACATTAACCAGCACAACACTGCTCGTGGGGCTATTGAGAGAAATTTAAAGTCTTATACAAGTTTAGCAAAGATTTGTGATTTTTTTTTTTTTGACCGCCCAGAATCCACACACCTCCACTCTAAGCACCACATGTTCCTACGGATGGAATTCTCCATTTTATGTAATCTTGGCAAGAAGACAGATCCCAGTGCCTACTTTCCCTTGCCACCTCCTGTTACGGAAACCAAGGGGATCAGATATATCTTTTACCCACTCCTGATACAGTGTGGGGAGGAGGGCAAGAAGAGCTATGCCAGAAACTTAGTCAAATATCCTTGTCTCCAGGACTCTGAACCTTGGGAGTTGACAGAACAGGAGGAATGTTCAGAAGTCAGATGCATCCCCGTTGCTCGGGCAATCTGAGCGCCAGAACAGTCCCAAGAGTGACCTAGGCATGGCTACTGCTGCCTGCCCCGACGGCATCCTCAACTCTTGGCCCAGACCGGGCCCTCCTGCTTTCTTTCCATTCCATAACCTTTCTCTGGCTTTCCAGGAAATCTTATTGCTGTGAGGCCAAGTGGTTAGTGCCAGTTTTCAAAGGAGAACGCTGACCAATTATGAAGGCATTGCTTAAGTACTTGGCACATGTGAAGCACTCTTAATTAACAAGGTGTTTGGTAGGAAAGGCGTGTGATTTGGCACATTGCCATCCAGATATCCAAGCTATCGAAGGATGAAAATTGAAGCATGGAGAGGTTAAGTGACCTGCTGAAGATCACACAGCTGGCAAGTGGCAGGAGAGGGATGTGAACCCAGGAAGTCTGGCTCCAGAGCCTGCACTCCCAACCCTCATGATTGTACTGCCTCGCAGGGAAAAGTGTACTTTTGTGTGCATGACCATCAAATTAATCAACATATTTTTTCTTTTGAGCGTCAGACTAAAAAGAAACACATTTCAAGAGACATATGTCTTCTGCATCTCAGCTCCTACTTTTGAAATCTTGAAGGTCAGAACTTCAAATGAGCCAGTGTTTGCCTGCAGAATGCTGTGGGAAAAGGCCAAGGGATGAAGGTTTTATGTTGCCAAGCTCAAACCCGTGTCAGCCTTTCTAACCGTAACTCTTTAGATTATCCATTTATCTGAGCAGCTTAAATGGATTTATAGGTATTAACTAACAAATTCTGATATTCACTTTCCATAGAATTTGTATTTAAAATAATATTGCTGCCACGAAAAATAACATATTGCATTTAGTAGATGCTCCCAATGCTTTTCAGTCTCTGGTTATATTTATGTACCTCATAAAAGGCTCTGAACTTCAGTTTATATTGTATAAATGACTCCATATGAATAAAGCAGATCTTTCTCTTCCTAAAGATGCACATTAATGGAAATTCATAGAAAGAAAACCCAAGCATGTTAAAAAGCAGAAAGGATACTCACTATAGATAAGAGCATAACTGCTTCCAGCAACTAAAAGATGCACAAATGGGTAGGTGGAGGGAGCTGTGTCACTACAATCACATACGACTGCCCAGAGTGTGGACCCCACATACACTCCCACTAACAGCATGCCTCGTCCCCCACTCAGAGTTAGACTTCATGCATCTTTCATCTTCTCAGTTTCCTCCCCGTGGGTCTCAAAACAACTAGATGTTGCCCCAGAGCTGCCCAAGGTCTTAGCCTATGGACCTCTATGGCGTGCGGCAAGATGAGGGTTCCCCTTCCCTTTTCCCACCTTGTTCCTCCCAACTCTCATCTCTTATAGGAAGCAGGTATTTGATCATAACAAGCATCATAGATATTTATGAGAAATGATTAATACCAGGAACAGAAAGGTTTATGTGTCTTGTAAATGTGCTTCTCCAAAGAGTCTAAACACCTAAGAAGACACCCAGAAAGGGCTGTAAAAATCTACTGTCACAATCCTACCTGGACTTACCTGTTGTTGGCACCTGGAGGATGGAAGCAGCTTCCCCAGGAGAAGGGCAGGATAAGAGCAGAAGACAACAGAAAAAGATATTTCCAGGCACCTTTCTAAGGCTGACTCAACTTGGCCTGACGTGAACCCCTCCAAAAAACAAAGAAATGTTTTGCAACATGCTCTAGTCTTGAAATGTGTTGTTAACCTGGATAGTAAGACAGGTTCTTAAGTAACAGCACACCTTCCCAGGTGCTGCAAGCCATAAGAATTGAGTGACCCATAGATGATGTTTGCTTAGATGGGGTCACCTTAAAGCACCCATGCATGTGCTGGGGATGAGGTCCATACTCCTTGGAAGCTTCCAGGCCCTAGGACCCTGTCCTGGCTAGTTAGGACCTGAATCAGCCCCAGTGATCTTGGTGACTCCAATGGCCCAGAAATATCCCAGCCATACTATTCATGCCTCTGTGGCACCTCACCTCCCTTGCTTCTGCTCTATACACAAAAACACCACCATGTTCATTTCTGCGGAAGAGATACAAACTGGACCTCCTTGAAATTGCTGCTTGTTGATACTCTTTATCACCCCTACAACCCTCTAGATCTGAATTAGAAAGGCTAAGAGAATGCTCGCTGCTGTAGGAGAACAGAAAAGTCAATTGTTCTGCCTGAGGGAGTTGTATAAAGTTGATCAGCTATTACTGTAACACCCCATGAGAGGATTTGCTCTTTACACCATCACCTCTTCCCAGATCCCATCCTCAAATCAACTGTATAAATATGCATTTTATACAGTGCATATAAAATGAGATGCTCTTCAGGAAATAAGTAAAATTTATGTGATAAGCTATTTAAATTTCATGTAACCGTTCAGGAATTCCAGTGAGAAGGAAGTAAGGAAGGGTGGGAGGAAGGGAGGGAGGGAGAAAAGGAGAAGGGGAGGGAGGGAGGGAGGCAGGCAGGGAGGCAGGGAGGGAAGGAAGACAAAGAAAAGAAGTCTAATGAAGAAATTTATTGGAGGGGTATGTGGGAGATAGTCCTATGTGGGTAGCCCTTGAAATCCAGAATTTGCCACTAAGAATAGTTCTGTGAAAAATACTCTGGATTCTGTCCTTGATTTAGAATGTCTTTAAACACAGCAGAAGATACACTAAGTCTGTTCAATATTGGAAAAGAAAAATATTAAGTGACAGATTGTAATTGCAGCCAAATGCTATATCTTCAGTTTGGATTCTGCAGTAAATTAGCAGGAACATTGAAAAAAGTCGATGTGACTGTGGCCGACCCTGGACTTGATCAATACTATGTCATGTAGCAAAATAAAGAATCTGAGCATTATTAAGCAATGTATCTTTTGTTCAGCATAACTTTAATGGCAGTGGAGAAACTGTTGCTGCTGATGACAGGTCTGCAAGCTCCTGCATGAGTTAACGGTGAAGAGCAACGAGCTTGCACACACACACAAGACAAAAATTGGGCAGTCCAGAGAGCGGAAAAGAATGGATAAAAGTAGATTTTGTCTGTAACTCCTACATCCTTAGTGAAACACTCGCTTGTGAGATCTAACCACCTCAACACCTAGGGCTTGCACTCCCAGACCCAGTGACCCAATCTGCCTTCCAGACATGTGCAGGTAGACACCGTGGCACAGACTGGCAGCAAACACACTTGGTTCCAGGCCCAACCCTAGATACTCGACCTTGTACTACACCATATACTGTAGTGCTGCAAATGGCAACAAGACTTTATTTAGGTATCTACCTCTTCTCCATGCAACCCATGTGACTTAGAGGAAACTGTTCCAGGGAATTGGGTCCATAATGGTCTAAAATTCATTCGGGGAATATGAAGATTTTTTTTTCATCCAGGAGGGCACATCTGATGTAAATTGATCTAATCTAATTCAAGTTTTACAGTGTCCAACAAAGAAAACAAAACCACTATAAGTATCTAAAGTAAGGGAATTTAATATTGTTTAAACTCGTAAAATTAGTTACAAGGCTGTTGAATGGTAGAAGGAGTAAAAAGGAGACAGTAAGTTTACCACAAGATTGTAGCTCTCCTGGACTAGAGAAGCAAAGAGGAAAATGGGATTACACAGAGCCCATGATCACTGTATCAGGAAAGACCCCCAAGTGTCCATGGCTGCTGCCGCCAGTGGAGAAGTCGAATCTCCCAACTGGATCCAAGGACTGGGTTCACCAGCCACCTCCCAAGACACCACCAGAAGCCAGGAAACAAAGAGGTATTCTCCCTTCCTCTCATCTTCCAACCTCATGGTAATGCCTCCCATTATGACATTATCTAATGGAAAGCTGGGTGACCGGGGAGTCTAGGCTCTCAGCAAGATGGTTGAGAGGAGAGAAGGGCAAGAATGAAGCTGAAATACAACAGGCACTACCCAGCACAGGAAGTACACATGATCCACGCACTGGGGAGAGGGTTCTCTCTCATGCATGTCAAATGTAAGTAAATAAGAATGGCAGCCCAGTTTCTGGTGGTAGCCACCTTACGTCCATGGGGAGAACCAGCCACAGGATGTGGGTGATTTGATAAATGGCACGGTAGAGAGAACCTGCTTCCCTGATGGCACTACTGGGCCAGTAAATCCGTCAATCTTGAAGGCTTGCCTACCTCTGGGCATTCTATTTTGCACAAAAATGCATTTCATTATTGTTTAAGCTGGTTTGAGTTTGATTATTATGAACTGCTGGAGGCACCCTAAGATACATTCAAAAGTCTCAGTTTTCTTATCTGTCAAATGGGGCTAATAGCATGATAATGACATCTACTTGAATAAGGGTGTTGTAACTGTTAAATGGAATAATACATGTGAAGCACCTGGCATTTAACAGGCACCTAACAAATGGTGATTTGTGTTATTATTATTACTATCATTTTTAATGGAGGTAACAATATTTCTAACTGTGTTGCCAAGCAAATATAACTTAATAATAAATGTGGTCAGCCACTCCAGGCCAGCCTTCCATCCCTGCCACATACAACTTTCCATGCTGAGGCCTACACACCACCATCCACCACACAGCCTCCACCTCCCTTTTTTCCTCCTCGTAAGAACACTGGAGCCACCACCAGGACCTGGAGAATGGATCAATCTGGAGCTCTTCATCTGCCACGGCTGTACTTTCCATACCTCACTATGGAATCACTAGGATGATGTGGAAAGGAACCATGCTGAGAAACTGATAAAACAGCAGAACCAATAAGGTGACCTAATCTTCAAATCCTCAGGAAACCAGAGCATGAGAACTAGGAGAGTAAACCGAGTACAAAGGAGTATGTTTACATTGTTTAAAGTATTGTGTCTTTACTGATATTATCTAAATGGGCCACTGAAATTACCCAAATTACGAAACAACCCTGGGTTGTGTGACGTTCTAGAGACTCATTATGTGAATGAGCAGGAGTAAGCAGTTTGCATGAAGTGGTGGCCGTAGAATCTGGCATGTGGAGCTTCTCTTTGACAAGCCCATCCTAGGCTTCAGCCTGGGAACTCATGGCCATGGGGTTGACTTTCCATGGTCACCAATATACTACACACATCTTTGGGTTATCTTCACTCTTCCCATAGACTGTACCAAACCATCTGCCTTTTTCCCTTCAATATTTGTATCATTCATTTCAATAAAGTAAGTTGCTACCAGAAAAAAAAAGGAAGGAATGAAACTCTAGCCCCAGACTCCTTGAGGGGATGGATTTGAGGTTTCTTCCTGGCTCCTCCTTGGACCAGCACAATGATTAAACCTCTTTCAACCAAGAGTGTTAGCTCATGCCTATAATCCCAGCATATTGGGAGGCTGAGGCAGGTGGATCACTTGAGGTCAGGAGTTTGAGCCTAGCCTGACCAAAATGGTGAAACTCCATCTCAATTAAAAATACAAAACAGTAGCTGGGTGTGGTGGTGCATGCCTGTAATCCTAGCTACTCAGGAGGCTGAGGCACGAGAATCGATTAAGCCCAGGAGGCAGAGGCTGCAGTGAACTGAGATGGCACCACTGCACTCCAGCTTGGGTGACAGAGTGAGACTCTGTCTAAACAAACAAACAAACAAACAAAACACGAAGGAAGGAAGGTAGTTAATTCCTAAATGATTCTGATGATTAACCAGATGTGGGAATCACTATTCTACTTCAACTTCTTTATACTGTAGATAAAGACGTTGAAACCCAATGAGAATAAGTGACTTACCCAAAGTCAGACACAAAAGAAGTACAAAAGTGAAAACTGCAATTCAGGCTTACTGTCTGGTACTTATGTTCTTTCCACCAATTGAGAATTCCTTTCTTTTCTTTTTAAACTATGTAGCAGTTTTCCTATAGTTAGAATTGTTTTTGAAATGCTAATTTTGCCTCTGGATTAGAATTAATTAAAACCCACATTAAACTTTTAAAAAATTATTAATTCACAATATAATAGACTGCAATGTTTTATCTAAGAGAACTCAAAGAAATGAATTCTTCAAAAAATAAGACAATTATAATTTTTCAATCAAAAATAATATTAATAATTTTTTAAAATTTAATGAAAATAATGTGTCTTACTTACCACAGTACCTGGAAGTTCTGCAAATGAATCACTCACTTGAAAGGTTTTGAATAAAGCTAACCTTCTCCTGTCTGTGTTAGATCTTCTCCATGTGCCTTTCAAGTCTACCCTCCACCCTACTGTGTGTCCCATTAGCTCATATTGATTAGTCACTCCTTGCCCTACACTTTCTGCTAGGCTTTCTCCAAGGGAGGCATCACTGAAAGATGGAAGCAGGGAGGGGTTGTGGTATTTATTCCCTGGCCTCTCCCTGCCAGGCTGGAAGTTAATCATAGCCAACTCCCTCCTCTAGAGTCCTCAGTGTCCAGTAGCTGCTGATCTCACCAGGTTCCAGTACCCACCTTCTCCCTTTGCCTCTTTGAGATTATGGATGGTAACAGTTTCCGGCTGTTGCTGTCATCCCTTCATTACCATCTGCTATGAACTAATTGTTTGCTATAGTCTGAATATGTGCCCCTCAAAAATTCAGGCGTTGCCAATGTGAAAGCATAAGAGGTGAGGGTTTAAGAAGTGATTAGGTCATGAGGGCTCCTCCCCCATGAGTGGAATTGAAACTCTTATAAAAGAGGTTTCTTGCAGCATTCATTTGGCAAGCTTGCCCTTCCACTTTGTGCCCTGCTGGGGCACAGCATTCCTCCCGTCAGGAGGGTGCAGCCCTCCCCAGACAACCAAACTGCAGCACCTTAATCTTGGAGTTTCCAGCATCCAGAATGGTGAGAAATACATTTATCTTCTTTATAAATTACTCAGTCTCAGATATGTTGGTCCAGCAGCACAAAACAAACTATGATAATATTTGTGTCCCCTGGCCCCAATTCATATATTAAATCCTAACCCTGGATGCATAGGAGGTGGACCTTTGATAGACGATTAGGTCATAAGGGCAGCACGCTCACGAATGGGATGAGTGCCCTTTAAAGAGACCACAGAGAGCTCCCTCACCCCTTCTAACGTGTGAGTACACAGTGAGATGACAGCCATCTATGAACCAGGAAGTGGGCCCTCACCAGACACATAATCTGAGGACACCTTGACCTTGTACTTCCCAGCCTCCAGGACTGTGAGAAGTAAGTTGTTTAAGCTACCTAGTCTATGGTATTTTGGGTACAGCAGCTCAAACAGAGTAAGACACCATCTCTTTGATCATCCCTTTAGAGGATGCCTGGCTCTTGGCAGACCCCTGAGTGATACTCCACTCAGGCATTTCTCTTCTGCCTCTGCATCCCTTGAGGGATGGCATTCTAGATGGTTCCACTGTGGATTAGCTGTGTGTCTTTAGGAAAATTGTTTAACCTTTCTGACACTAAAGTTCATCAACAGTGAAAATAAAACGTTGCAGGATTGTTTTAAGAATCAAATGAGAAATTTATGTGAAAGCATTTTATAATGATTACTACATTAGAGGTAAAACCAATGATCGATGTTTGTTTTGAATTTGATTAATTTTTATATATAGAAGCACATTGTTGAAACTTTCCCTATTTCAAAAAAATTCAGTATATCAGGGGACTGAAAGAGAAGCTATTTTATGTACAAATGATGATATGCCTGTGCAGTAAACTGAGGAACTAATATTGACTCCATCCCTACTGTCTGGTAAAACAATTTCACAGCTTTTTCTGTGGAAATTATGAATCTGCTTGTGTGATGACCTTGATAGAGGGGGTGTTTACGTCATCCAGGTGGTCTCCTAAAATACTGGGAAACATTCTAATCCATTTGATTGGCATCTAGGTAAATGTTTCTCGTAAACAGCATTTTTTCTTTTCTTTTTCTTTCTGAACGTGGAAAAATACACTTAACATAAAATTTACCATCCTATTTATTTTTGTGTGTATAGTCCAGTGGTATTACATATATTCTCATTCTCGTGTGACATTACCACTATCCATGTCCAGAATTTTTCCATCTTGCAAAACTGAAACTCTATGCCCAGTAAACAACTGCCATTTCCTCCTTCTTCCAGCCCCTGGCAACAGCCATTCTAATTTCTGTCTTTATGAATTTTACTGCTCTAGGTACCTCATATAAGTGGATTCAGTAACTTTCTTTTCTGTGACTGGCTTATTTCACTTCACATAATGTCCTCAAGGTTCATTCATGTTGTAGCATATGTCTGAATCTCCTTCCTTTTTAAGGCTGAATAATATTCTGTGATGGTTAATTTTATGTGTCAGTTGGACTGGGCCCTGCGGTGCCCAGACATTTAGTCAAACATTATTCCAGATGTGCCTGTGAGGGTGTTTCTGGAGGACATTAACATTCTCCTATTGGTTCTGTTTCTCTGGAGAACCCTGACTAATACATATTCCGTTATATGCATATACCATTCCTGTCGATATATTTTATTTTCGTTAAAACTGCAGTTTCACCATATGATCTAAAACATTAAAGTAATCTATTTTAGTCGGAAGTTATAGGAAAGCATACACATATCCCTCCTGGACTATTTCCTGTAGAGTTTAAATATGCTTAACATAGAAAGCCACAATGCTGTTTTGCACATATAAATAATATTTCTACTTAGTTTTCTATATTTAGAGAGGCCAGTTCCACAGTGGCTAAGGTATAGGCTTGGTATGATTGCCTCCGTAATATGTCATATTAGAAGGCACATTGTCATGAATACCAATTTTAATTTACAACAGAAACCCTGGGTGAGAGATTCTAAGGCCTCTAGTTGGAAATATATCTGGAAATTCATTTTGCTATCCTCGTCATAAACCAGCTATCAAATGACTGCCTACCCAAGCCTCCCTCTGGCTTTTGTATCAGCCATCTGGAAGCCACCATGAATCTATCTAAGGAATCTTCTAACCCTCCCCTCTGAAACCGTCATTCCCAATGAGAAGCTGCTGGCTCGGAGAGACAGGCAAGGACTCTTTTTGTCACTTTATATTTATGTGCTTTGTTGTAGTTTAATGGCTCTGAACACCTAAACACCAAGATGACCAGCATCATAGAGATGGCCAACTTGAAAGCATTGTTTTTCAAGAATTCAAAAGCTATGGTTATAAATTCACCACAGGAAATTGTCTTACGGTTTTTTTTTTTTTTTTTAAATCACCTATGAATCATTGCAAAAAAGAAACTGTTCTGGGTGTTTGTGAAACTCGTGTTATTTGAACACTAATACTGTCTTGAGGTTTTCTTCTGCCCCATCACAGATACTGTTGGTTGAACTAAGTGATGCTGTTATAGTCATTACTCAACAATGAAAAAGAGGACTTGTGACATCTGAAGAAAATGCGTATTCCTTGTCACTGGTATACATCTGGCTCTTGTGTGCGGCCCTTCATAATCATGACCTCTTCAAGTGCTGTATGGCTGAGCTGGTGGGCTATGATTTTCACTATACATCACCAAGAATTATGTTTCTCCACCCACCCCAGCTGTGGTTGAACTGTTTCTCACCTTCAAGAAGAAATGAACACACAACTCATTATACAAAGCTCAGCACCTGCTACTTACATATTTTTCACATTTAATGTTTTCATCTATCGTGTGTATCTTGTCAGATGAAAAAGTCTTTTGCAAGAGGAAAACAGCTATATATCAGTTTCATCGTTTTGCTGATGCCTTGGTTATATTTACTGGTAAGACTTTTCCTCCTTCTCCAAATTTCTTCATATTTTGTGGTGCTGTGGAAAGAGCATTGGTTGAAAACTTCAGAGGCTGGATTCTCATAGTCCCCTGCCAGCATAAGCCATACAACATCGCACATGTCTCTAACTTCACTGTGGTTCTATTCCTCAAATTGGGGGATTAAATATAATTATCTCCAAGTCCCTTCTAGTCCCAAAATTCAAATAGCTTATCATTTTTTACTGCCAAAACCAGGGATGGTGGAAGAGAAAGATTACCAGAATGAGTTGCTGCCAGCTGCCAAGATGACAGAGTAGGTGGGGAACCCAGAGTGCTTTCTTTCAGGAGAGTCATTGGCTCCAGGAAGGGCCTCTGACACATTTGCAGAAGAGGTTCCTTCACGGCTCACTGCTCATTCCAGCCACGACTTTATTCCTTTTATGAATACATTAAGTAAGTGGGGTTATTCATGTGTCACCTATCTATCAGCCACCTTTCCACTGTGTGCAAACCACGAACAGGACTCAGCACAACATGTTGTTTCCCTCAAGGAGAAAAATCACTCCACAAAGCACGACTGAACAATGCAGACAGCACCTGGAGTTGTCTCCTTTTCATAACCTTTCTTCCCCAGCAAAGTAGTCACTTCTCCCTCCTTTCCTTTCTTTGTTATGCAGGAAACCTAGGTGCCAACCTGAGCTAATTTCTACCTGTAGGTTTATCAAATTGCCTTTTAAATAAAATTGTCTCTGCCCCCAAGGAATTCTCCTACTAGCTGAGAAGAAGGTATTTTTTTCCCTGAGTATTACACATACCTCTTCAACTTCTCTGATCCAGCTCAAACCATTTCCAAGTAGAAAAGGATGTGAAAGAAAGAAAGCTACGTTGATAAGACCTCCCACCTATACTTCTGAGGACAGGGCTTCATGCACTATGTGATGGCATGCAGTTTTTAGTCTCTTTCAGATTACTTATTCAAATAAATAAAAATTCATTTGTACAGGCTTAAGAATGAAACTTTCCCCATCTCTACCATCCTGAGAAAAAGGCTTCTCTTAGTCTTAATTTTGAACAAAAATTGGTCTTATCTTACAAATTCCTTTTTAAATACTGAAGAACATTAGTAGAGCATTTTTTATTATCAAGCAGTTGACAATACATTATTTTATATCTTCTTTAACATCACAATAATTATTTCACAACAATCTTATAAAGCTATTACATTTGGTATGCTATTTGGTATTTATACATTTCTAATGAGATTTACAGATTTACTCTGCCAAAGAAATAATGTGATATTTGCTCCCAGCTTCAACACAAGCAGAACACTAATGTAAAGAATGACTATTTTGTCTACCATCCTGTGATAAACTATTGATAATCATAATTGTAAAATAATTCATACATAATGGCAGTGTGTTTCTACTCTATGCGCTGTGTTTTTTTTAATACTATGAAATTAAATTGTGACATAACCTTGCAGAGATGTCAAAATTATACTCTCCTAGTGAAACATATAAGGGGTAAATAGTACTGTGTCCTTTCACTGAACTGTCAAATAAAGACAGTCTTTTTCTAAAGGAAATATACAAATTGTTTAAACTTATCACTGCAGATTCAACTTTGTCAAAATTTAACAGTTATTAATCTGGTATGTCTAGTATTTTTTAAAGGCATATTGTGAAAAACATTGTTTCATAGTAAAGTGTGGTGACCTAGTCCCCGGGGTCTGGAGCCAGCGGCCTAAATTAATAAATCTTGGCTTTACTCCTAACTAGCATGTGACTTCGACTCTTGGTGCCTCAACTGCCTCATCTATAAAATGGAGATAATAATATTATTCTCATCATTGGGTTGTTGTGAAGATTAAATGGTTTAATACATGTAAAATGCTTAGAACAGTGTCAAGAACATAATAAGCGCTCAATAATGGTTAACTGTTATTCTTATTGTTAACATGTCACAAGTCAGGATATTAACATACCGACATCAGCACTAAGCTGTGAGCACTCTTGTGATAACAGAAACCAGCTGTATGCTTCATTGCCCACCTCACTAATCACACTTCCCATTCTCCCGCTATTGTTTCTGCTGGTATTCGGTATGCTTATGGGTTTTTTAACCTTTTTTTTTTTCTTTTTGAGATGGAGTTTCACTCTTGTCACCCAGGCTGGAGTGCAGTGGCACAGTCTTGGTTCATTGCAACTCTGCCTCCTGGGTTAAGGCGATGCACCTGCCTGAACCTCCTGAGTAGCTGGGATGACAGGTGCCTGCCACCATGCCTGGCTAATTTTTGTATTTTTAGTAGAGGCTAGTATCAAAATCCTGACCTCAGGTGATCCGCCCACCTTGGCCTCCCAAAGTGCTAGGATTATAGGCATGAGCCACCACGCCTGGCCTAAACTTTTATATATACTTCTATATATAGGGAAATATAGACATACATTTTTAGAAACAGGGTCTCATGACATTGCCCAGGCTGGCCTCTAACTCCTGAGTTCAAGCGATTTTCCTGTCTTGGCCTCCTGAATAACCGGGACTATAGGCATGCACCAGGGTCCCTGGTTGTTTTTTACGTTTAAATTTTTGATACATCCAGAATTTAATTTTTGATAAATCTAGAATTTAATTTTTGATAAGGTGTAAAGATCCATCCTTTTTTTTCCATTTGACTACCCAGTTCTCCAAGAATCATTCAGTCAGTGAATAATCCATCTTTTCTATTACATTTTCCTTGTTCATTCACTCTCCACAACCTTAGACCAAAAGTCTTCAAACTAGGTTTCAGATATACCTAAGGGTATATGAAGACTTTCTAAAGGGCACACGAAGGTCGGACACAATGGCTCATGCCTGTAATCCCAGCACTTTGGGAGGCTGAGGTGGAAGGATCTCTTGAGCCCAGGAATTCAAGAGTAGCCTGAGCAACACAGTGAGACCCCTTTCTCTACAAACAAATAAACATAAATGAATAAATAAAGGCACACAAACATGGTTAATTTTGTGACTATGTCCAAATCAATGTCTACGTACTTTTTCCTAAAATTATTTGTCTAAGAAGATGTCTATCATCAAGGGTACCTTTGCCTCTCTTTTTTTCCTCTCTCTCACCTTTATTTCTTAGAGCAGTTTTCACAACAAAACTGAGCAGGAAGTACAGAGTTTTCTCATATACCTCCCGTTCTCACACAGCCATCCTATCAACAGATCACTATCACTGCCCCCCACAGAGCTGTACATTTGTCACCAACAATGAACCTGCATGGGTATGTTATTACCCAGAGTTCACAGTTCACATCAGGGTTCTCTCTTGGTGTTATATGCTCTATGAGTTTGGACAAGTGTGTAATAACAGGTATCCACTATTACAGGATCACACAGAATAGTTTCACTGCTCTAAAAATCCTCCGTGTTCCACCTATTCATTCCTGCCTCTCTCCTAATGTCCGACAACCAGTGATCGTTTCACTGTTTGAATAGTTTTGCCTTTTCCAGGGTCTCATATAATTGGAGTCATACAGTATGCAGTCTTTTTAGATTGGCTTCTTTCACTTAGCAATAGGTCAAGGGTCTGTTTTCTTTCTTTCTTTCTTTCTTTCTTTCTTTCTTTCTTTCTTTCTTTCTTTCTTTCTTTCTTTCTTTCTTTTCTTTTCTTTTCTTTCTTTCTTTCTTTCTTTTTCTTTCTTTCTTTCTTTTGTTTCTTTCTTTCTCTCTCTCTCTTTTTTTCTCTGTTTCTCTCTCTCTCTCTCTTTCTCTCTTTCTTTCTTTCTTTCTTTCTTTCTTTTCTTTCTTTTTTCTTTTGAGACAGAGTCTCACTCTGACCCCAGGCTGGGGTGCAGTGGCATGATCTCGGCTCACAGCAACCTTTGCCTCCCCATTTCAAGCTATTCTCCTGCCTCAGCCTCCCAAGTAGCTGGGACTACAGGTGTGTGCCACCACGCCCAGTTAACTTTTGTATTTTTAGTAGAGATGGGGTTTCAGCATGTTGACCAGGATGGTCTCAATCTCTTGACCTCATGATCTGTCACCTCAGCCTCCCAAACTGCTGGGATTAAAGGCATGAGCCACCATGCCCAGCCAGGTCTATTGTCATAGTCTGCTTTCCAGATTTTTTTCCCCCACTTTAACAATATCTTACTGACTCCTAACTTATCCTAACTCCTATCACACATTGCCAAATCAATAAGAAATCCAGCAATTCCTTTGATCAAGGCACCATAATACATCCTCTCCTATCCCCTCATTAAGAGATAGGTTTCCAATAAATTGTACTTTTTAGGTGACAAGAAACAAGTTTTTTCTCGCTGCACAGCTTCAGTGGTTCTTCCCTACTCCACCAGCTTCTAGCCAATGTCAGCCTCACTGAGCAGCTTCTAGCCACTGTCAGCCTCACTAAGCTCCAACTATTTCCTTTTTCTAAGACAGTCAGCCCACCTCTAGGAAGCTCCACTGTCACATAGTCAAATAAGTGCTCCCTGTCTCCTCTTAGTGCCCCAGGTTTCCACAAGTAAGGTCCTGAACCTACACACTCCTCTCTGCGGGATGATGGTTTGAGAGATTCTGTGTGCTTTGTTGGTGTCTCTTTGATATAAGACTTCCAATAAACCTTACTGCCCCCTCTGTGTATCATCCAGGGGGATTGTGCCACCTAATAGTCATCTAAGAATGGTTTATCAAAATTTATAATGTGTGCTGTTTTAATCAAATGTATATCACCAAGTATTTAGAATAACAAGTAAATCCAAAAGAAATTGTTTTACACATAGAGTCACAGGACATATATTTTACATGAAGAATGATTACCAATTGAATTACCAATTGAAGACATTAAATATAAATATATTACATTAGGATAAACATGTATTGGAGATGTAGAATAGAAATGGAAGTTGAAAGAGAAAAAGGATGATGTGAAGTTTCTGACTGTTGAAGGGGAGCTCGTTTATTAATGTCTTAAAGGGACGATGGTGATGGATTCCAAATTACTGTGGTATCTGTACTTCCACTGGAGAGTGATAGAAAAGCTTCATTTTAAAATATAAATATTTACAATGTGCCACAAACAATATCCTTTGCTACTGTTTAAATTTATGATGAAATATTTAAGATGTCAATTTTAAAATATTTGAGAAGGCACATCGCTTTTCAGGATGCTTTTAGAGGGATTGATTTTTAAAGAATCCTAAAACATATTCTAGGCTGCATTGTTTCTTTCTTTTTTTTGAGACGGAGTCTCACTCTGTCGCCCAGGCTGGAGAGCAGTGGTGCGATCTCAGCTCACTGCAAGCTCCGCCTCCCGGGTTCACGCCATTCTCCTGCCTCAGCCCCCCGAGTAGCTGGGACTACAGGCGCTCGCCACCGTGCCCGGCTAATTTTTTACATTTTTAGTAGAGACGGGGTTTCACCGTGTTAGCCAGGATGGTCTCAATCTCCTGACCTCGTGATCCACCTGCCTCGGCCTCCCAAAGTGCTGGAATTACAGGTGTGAGCCACCGTGCCTGGCCCATTGTTTCCTATATTCCCAGCTAATGCCTGTAATCCAAGCACTTTGGGAGGCCAAGGGAAGAGGATTGCTTGAGGTCAGGAGTTAGAGACCAACCTAGGCAACATAATGAGATCCCGTGTCTATTGGAAAAAAAAAAAAAAAAAAAAAAAACTTAGCCGAGTGCGTAGGGTGCCTATAGTCTCAGCTACTCAGGAGGCTAAAGTGAGAGGATCACTTAAGCCCAGGGGTTTGAGACTGCATTGAGCTATGATCACACCACTGCACTCCAAGCTGGGCAACAAAATGAGATCCTGTTTCTAAAAATAAATAAATAATAATAATAACATATATTTTTAGACCAATTAACAGGGCACTTTTACATACATTATCTAATTTGATCCCAAGTGCAATCTTCAATTTAGAACGAAGAGCTTTCTGCAAAGTGCACAAATTCAATTCCAACTATGTGAAGAAACATGGGTAGAACTTCCTGAATTGTTTCCAAAGATGAGCATAGTCTAAACCCGAAGAGTTATTTGGCATTATTTTCCAATTTAATAATGTCAGTATTCTTCATTCAAATATAATTTGTTCTTATGTTACAGAAGGTTTTGTAAAATATAAGAGTGGTGGGGGGTGGTTTTATTGTTATATCATCAAAAATTTAGATCTGGAAAGCTTGTTAATAAAACTATGTCAAGAAAAATCAAATCACTTGTCCAAGGTAGTGGCAGAACACAAGTTGGAAACTGGAAACTCTGATCCTCTGTTCAAAAATCAATCATTTAAGAAGGAGTTTATCTTAGCTTGTACACATGGATGGACATTTTGTCTTGTTAAAAACAAGTTTATTGAAATATAATTTACATACACTCCTTGAATTATGTAATTATATGTATCATATATTAATATATAATGTAAGTACACTCCTTTAAAGTATACAATTCAATGGTTTTTGATACATTACAGACTTTTGCAACCATAATCATAACCTAATTTTAGAACATTTCATTATCCCCCAAAGAAACCTTGGCCCCACTGTCAGTCACTCTCCATTCCCCTTTCTCCTTACCACCTCCTTCCTTCCTCAGTCCCACGATACCACTAATCTACTTTCTGTCTCTAAATTCTTCTTTTTTGGGTATTTTATATCAACGAGAATATACACTATGTGGTCTTTCTTGACTGGCTTCTTTCACTTAGCATACTGTTTCTGAGGTTCATCCCTATTGTGGCATGTAACATGTATCAATAAAAAATTCCTCTTTATTGCTAAATAACATCCAATTTAATGGCTATAGTACATTTTGTCTATTTATTCTCTAGCTGATGGACATTTACATCAGTTCTACTTTTTGGCTATTATGAATAATGCTTCTTTGAACATTTGTGTACCAGTGTTTATGTGAGCATGTTTTCATTTCTCTTGGGTAGATATGAAGGAGTGGACTTGCTGGGTCATATATTTAACTCTCTGTTCACTTGTGTAACTCTATGTTTAACATTATGAGGAACCGCCAAACTGTTTTCCAGAGTGGTTGTACAGTTTTACCTTCCCGCCAGCAATATGCAGGGGTCCCAATTTCTCCACATCCTCACCAACACTTGTTATGTCTCTCTTTTATATTATAGCCAACCTAGTGGGTGTGAAGAGTGGATTGAATTAATCAAGATTCACCAAATAGTTGTGCAACTCCCCACTTCATTTCACCAAATAGATTCAAAATCAAAAACACAAACTTTATCATGAACATACAGGGTTATCTAATAAATCAACAAAAGGTTTCTAATGTCTGATTGCAACTGTACTGTGTCAGGTACTAAAGAAATAAAAAAAAAAAAACACTTAACATTAACTCTATATTGTCCACAGTTCACCCTTTATGCATTAGATAGAATACCAATTAATAAAATACGAATCCTGTTATAAACTGAATATATGTTCCCCTAAAGCTCGTATGTTAAAACCCCTAAACTCTAATGTGATGGTATTTGCAGGTGGGACCTTTGGGAAAGTAATTAGCTTTAGATAAGGTCATGAGAGTGGGGCCCCCATCATGAGATTAGTGTCCTTATAAGAAGAGTAAGAGTCCAGAGCTCTTTCTCTCTCTGTCATGTGAGGACACATCAAGAAGGCAGCCATCTGCAAGCCAGGAGGCGAGTCCTCACCAGAACTCAACCATGCTGGCACCCTGATCTCAGACTCCCAGCCTCCAGAACTGTGAGAAATAAACATCTGTCATTGAAGCCACCCAGTTGATGGTATTTTGTTATAGCTGCCCCAGCTAACTAATGCATAATGCACATCCTCATCTTTAAGGAATCCTCAAGGAATTTTTATTTTCTGATTAGGAAGAGACTAAATTTAATAAAACAGATAACAATTACAGAGCAGAATATGGAAAAGAGCTACAGAATTTGATACCATATGGATCAAAGTGATATAAACAAGCAGAAGGAGGTGGGATTCGTAGGAAGGACTGAGGTAACATTTATTGGGTACTTTTCTAGCTAAGAAACTGTTTGTTTTTGGGGGGGCCCATTGCTTCTTTTTAGGCTGCTAGAAAAGGACGATGAGTGGGTGGATGGGTAGAACAAAAAGGCTAAAGGAACAAACAATGCCCACATATATGGAGGCAATAGACTAAATGTTAATATTTCCTGTCTCCAGGAAGTCCCTATTCATATTTAGATTCTTGTTTTCACAGGATCATGTCTGGTAAATTGGACTATTAATCTGCTTTGGCAAGCCTGGTACATTCCTGGGATGTCACAAACATACCTTCCTGATATTCAGGAAGCTCTTTTCTGGTCCAGAAGTCACAGGAGAGCCTTGTGGTTCTAGGAAGTTATTTCCCTGTTCCAAGACTGCTGTTGCAGAGATGCCAGCAGCCCTGCATCCCTCTCTGACCCTGTGTGGAACCACAGCAAGCCCACAAAGCCCATCTTGGTGTTTTAAGAACTGTGTCTCATACACAGCTCCTCAAGCAAGCTGTCAACTTACCTTATCTGTAGGTAGCTCACTTAATACAGATGGTGTCACCACCAGAACAGCCACTGATACATCACATATCTGAGGGCATCTTCTTTGTTGCTTATTTCTCGCCCCTCCTTGGAAATGGGCTTGCGTTGTTCCCTTTGCCTTTTTGTTCTACCACCCACCCACAAGCATTCTCTCTTGGCAGCTTGAAAAGCCCTGGCACTCTGAATGTAACTACCAATGGGTGCTCTTCGCCAAGTGGGTTCTGACATCACGTTCTGTTGCCAACAGCCCTGCCTCACTCCAGCTGTTCTGCCTACTTCTTTCTGAGCAGTGTGACACCCACAGAGAAGAGTGGGGTAGAGCTCAGCCCAAGGGAGTGTCTCTATTTCTGCCCTGGGCTCTGCTGGAGGCTCTTAAATATTGGACATGCACAACCAAATATGTACACATGACTGTGCACTGAGCACAGGGTTTTTGCAGAGTGTGGGCTAATCAAATGATCAGTTTGTTTTGTGGCTTGGGATGGAATGAAATCTTCTTGACTGGTGTCACAACAAGACAAAATAGACATCAAAGCCTGAGGGATATGGCCACAGGGTGAAGCTACCTACTCCAGTCCACAGGGCTGCTTTTGCAGAGTTCACCTGGACATGAGCCAGATGCTTGAGCCTCCCCACTTGTAGATGGTGCTAGGCAAACCTTGTATTTCTTCCCAACTTCTATCTATGAAAAAACATACAGCATCTCCATAAAATTAAGGGGGAAAAGTCCTACCACTCTAATATCTTCACTGGTTTAAATTTCATGTAATTACTTTGAGTTCTAACTGCTATGAATTTATTTTTACACAATGTTAATCAACCAGCATGTATTTCCTTCAGGGTAAAGCTCAAAGTGTTGCCATCTAAAGCCACTCCATCAACAAATATGCACTGATCACCTTCTCTGTGAAAAGCAGAGTTTTAAATTGGCTTCCCAAAGCCTGATTACCAAAACATTGACTAATCTCCTAAAGAAAAATTGAGTGCACTGAGAAGCTTGTGAAATATATTTTGGATGGCTAGATATGTTGTGAGGTTTTTTTGGATTCTGTAAAATTTTCCAATTCTGAACAAATGTCTTTATGCATCTTAAATCACTAGCCTGGCTCTATCGTACTTGGTTCTTTGCCTCACCTCAGCTGACTTTGGTGTCCTTCACATTATTGTAGATGACTGAAACACCATCTATGCTTCTCAAGGAGATTTTGAAACTATTTTAAAGAAAAGAAGGTAGTTTCATTGAAATGTTCCACATTTCATTTATATAATGTCAACTAAAGGTTCTATAGAGTAATTAATCCTGTTTAACAGTTTTCTCTGGCCAGGCGCCATGGCTCACACCTGAGTAATCCCAGCACTTTGGGAGGCCAAGGCAGGAGAATTGCTTGAGCTCAGGAGACCAACCTGGACAATATAGGAACACCTTGTCTCTACACAAAATTTTAAAAATTAGTGGGGCATGGTGATGCACCCCTGTAGTCCAAGCTACTCAGGAGGCTGAAGTGCGAGGATCGCTGGAGCCCAGGAGGTCAAGGCTGCATGCAGTGAGTCACGATTGTGCCACTGCACTCCAGCCTGGGTAGAGTGAGGCCCTATCTGGAAAAAAAAAAAAATTGAAAACAATTTTCTCATAACAAAGGTGTATGTTAATTTTAAATAAAATATTTTCTAATTTAAAGATTTAATGTATTTATTTGTTAGTTTCAGAGAACCTGAAGGCTCACCCTGGAAGTCTGTTATAATCATATTGGTCTTACCTATATGCAATATATGATTAGTTAGTCTATCTTGTTAGATGTCCTAAACATGCATAGCTTCCCCACTAAAGAAGAGAAAGCATCAAACTTATCAATGCCTGACTTTATCAAGTTACCTTATTTATCTCAGCATCAGAATCCTCATCTAGTCCAGGTTGTTGGGAAAATTAAATGTATGGGAGTTGCTTTGAACAGTGCCTAGAACATGGAAGGAATGCAAAGGTGGCCATGAAGATCACTTTTGCTAGGCAGTACCACTTAGGCTTGTGGTCCAGGTAAACGTGTTCCCATCTTCATCCTTTTCCCGCTCTTCTCCCATTCATTCGTTCATTCATTCATTCACTCGTTCAATATTTACTAAGCTCCTTCCATATTCCAGGCTCAGGCAGTGTGGATTAAAAAGTGACTACAACAGAGCTTAACGGGAGACACACCCAGGCAAGCAGACCACTTTAATCCATGCCATAAATGCAAAGATAGAGGAAGTATCAAATCCTCAGGAGCACAGAGTGGGGGTTTAAGCGGGTCTGTGGTTTTAGGAAAGGCTTTTTGCTTTCTCTGAGATGCAACCTGAAGAATGCTTAGGAGTTGGCCAAGCATAAAATGTGGGGGAAAGTCTTTCAGGCAGGTAACCCCAACGCAAATGGCTGAAGTTAAGAGAGAACTTGGTACTTCTGAGTAATTTAAAATAATTCAAGAAAGTTTAAGATTAAATAAGAAAGTTTTTAAAGATGGGTCTGAGGAAATAGACAGGAACTAAATCAGAAAAGGCATTGTAAACCATGGTACAGGGTTCGCAATGTATCTTAAAAGCAATGGGAAGCCATGGGAGGGCTATATGTAAAACAGCATTGTTAGATTTGTGTTTTGTTTTCTTTTTGGGATGCAGAGTCTCACTCTGTTGCCGAGGCTGGAGTGCAGTGGTGCAGTCATAGCTCACTGCAGCCTCGGACTCCGGGCTCAAGTGGTTCTCCCACCTGTCTCCCCAGTGGGTGGACTGCAGACACAAGCCACCATGCCTTGTGTTTTAGAAGCATCATACGAGATGTGGAAAATGAACTGTTCGAGGGCAACACTGGAGGCTAGAGAGTTAAGTTGGAGGCTGATAACAATAATTTAGGCAAAAGATGATAGTGGCCTGAATTACGGTAGTGACAATGAAATTGGAGAAAACATATGGGTTAAGTGTTTAGTAGGTGGCCTCAACTGGACTTGGTGATTTATGAGAAGGAGTGGGTGTGGTGAGGGAGGAATCAAGAATGATACTCTGGTTTACTGGTTACTGGGGTATTGCCATTCACTCAAGGGAACACAAGGAAGAACAAGTTTAGAAGAAAGATAGAGTTCAGTTGTGGACACAGTGAATTAGAAATGTCCCTAGAACATCTGGAGACACTGAGAGCCCAGAGAAGAGGTCTGGGCTGGTACAATAGATTTAGATGTCATCAGCATATTGCTGGTAATTGAAACCACAGAAGTGGAAAACTAAAGTGAGTGTATAAAAGGAGACATTTTCTCTGACAGAATCCCATGAAACACTGGCACTTAAGAGGTGAACTGAAGAAGAGGACTCCCCAAAACGAACTGAAAAGGAATATCCAAAGAGGTAGAAACAAACAGAAGCGTAACAAGTCACTAAAGTCAAGAGAAAAAGGTACTTTGAGAAGCTCACTAAAGTCAAGAAAAAACAACATTTCAAGAAGACAGATGATATTAAATGATACAGAAAATTAAGAGACTCAATATTTATTAGTTTTAACAAGGAGATGTAAGTCTATCTAGATTCCACAAACACACACAGAGACACTTACATATACATACACATACTCACAGATTTTAAACCCTCAGATAAGAGGCTAATGTTCCCCTAAGAGACAACAAGGTCTGCTCTCTCTTGTTTTTTTCTCCTACCACCTCCATCTTTTGCAGTTTCTTTGTGACTCATCTGTAGCCCTCAGCATACCAAAAGCAAAAAGAGAAAAGAAACAAGGGGTAGGGTACAACTCGAAAGTTCTGTGACCAAAACTGAATCCATTTCAGTAGTACCCTGATTCTGGCTGGGGTTTTTTGTTTTTGGTTTGGGGGAGGGGGAGTTGTTTGTTTTTCTTGTTGTTGTTATTGTTTTTGGTGCAATCATGGCTTACTGGAGCCTCAAACTCCTTGGCTCAAGGGATCCCCCCAACTCAGCCTCCAAAATAGGTAGGACCACAGGTGCATGTCACCACACCTGGCCTTCCTTTCTTTCCTTCCTTCCTTCCTTTCTTCCTTTCTTCCTTCCTTTCCTTCCTTCCCTCTTTCCCTCTTTCTCTCTCTCTCCTCCTTCCCTCCCTCCCTCCCTCCCTCCCTCCCTCCCTCCCTCCCTCCCTTCCTTCCTTCCTTCCTTCCTTCCTTCCTTCCTTCCTTCCTCTCTCTCTCTCTCTTTTTTTGGTAGAGACAAGGTCTTGCTATGTTGTCCAGGGTGGTCTCCAATTCCTGGGCTCAGGCCATCCTCCCCTGTCAGCCTTCCACAGTGCTGAGATTACAGGCGTGAGCCACTGCATCTGGCCAATTCTAGCTGTTGAACTGAAACTTCCCAATAGAAGCAAGTTATCATTATTTTAAAAGTAAACTGCAGAGATAAAATGCTAACTTGACCACTGAAGTCATGAAGTTTAATTCTCATCTTCTAAGAATCCAATTGACTCCTAGAAATTTTAAGAAGGGAGATAATGGACTATACACTTTAACATTTCAGAACTTTTACTACCAACTTTTGATTCAGGCGATACCATCCAGACAAAACAACAACAACAACAACAACAACAACAAAAGTACACATAACTCAGTTTCTTTGCTATGTTTAAATGATCACAAATTATTTATTAAAGAAAAAATGCAGTGGGAAAAGCTTGCCACAAAGAAAATGACTGACTTATTCTTAAAGTCCAAGTATAACTCTGAGAAATTCAAATATATGAAAGATATAATTGGTCAAGGGGTTAGATATATGAACATTTTTACATTTTCATTTTTTAAACTCCTTTAAAACATATGGTTTAGTTAAATAGGATTTATTTACAGGGCAGAAGAATGTCACATTATATGACTCACATCCTACCTAAATTTTCCTGTTGGAGCTTTTCCTCTGACAGATGAGTAATCTCATTTTATGTTGGATCAGACCCACAATTTGATACAGAGTTATGGCCTGAAATAGGAGCCAGTTGCTAGCTGCATAATTCAAATGCTCTTCAAGCACAATATAGTCATCTCATTGCTTTAAGAAAAAATTAACATTATATGGGAAATTTTTGATGGTCTTCATCACTAATGAAGTATACACAATTTTGATCCTGAAGAGAACCAGAAGTTCCCCTAAATTCCAAAATATGCAAAGAAGGCAAATACTGTAGTACACTAAATAGAATGAAGAGAGAGCCTGAATTCAGCAAAATCTGGTGCCAATCAGATTAAAGACCCACACAGAGGAACAGAATCAGCATGAGATTACAGCTTCTTCATCTACCTGCCCCGTGTCTCCACCCTGAACTCTTCAACCAATCAATGATCTCTTCACTTCCGCCCACTCTCAAACCTTTGAAAATACAAGCTCAAAGTCATTGAGGGGATGGATTTGAGGTTTCCTCCTGTCTCCTAGTTGGGCCAATCCAATGGTTAAACCACTTTCTTTGCAAACAGAAACAAAAACAAAAAACAGTCAAGTGAAGCTGAAGAAGGAAAGAAGAAAAGAAAGAAAGAAAGAAAGAAAGAAAGAAAGAAAGAAAGAAAGAAAGAAAGAAAGAAAGAAAGAAAGAAAGAAAATGAAGAGCTTTATACTGATTGCAGACAAAAATCTAAAACAGGTGATCAGATAGTCTGTAATCATTTAGAAATGTAAGAGGTGACGATTAGGCATCAGCATGGGCTCATCACAATCGAATTTTACAGATAATATAATGGTCCTATCAAAATAGGGTTATTTTTGGAAAATAGATTTGCCAAGCTGCTACTGTACACACCAGAGAACCTAAAAAGATGAAAATTTGAGTTATTTAGCCATAACAGAGTATACAAATATTCTATTGGCTATGTTATAATTTACTATGACTTTGCAAAGTCACTTGTTCAACAAATATTTAGTGAGGGCTTGCTTCGTGTCTCACATTGTGCTGAGTGCTTATCTATGAGGTAGAAATTGTTATCAAGAGGTAGCAGTGTGTGACTTAAGCACACAGACTTGGAATGAGATAGCCTCCATTCAGATCCTGACCTTGTCACTTAAATGGACATGTGACCTTGAGAAAGTAACTTAATCTCTGCCTCATTTTGCTCATCTGTAAAGTGGAGTGCAAGGGAATTGTGAAGATTAAATAAATTAATAAATGCAAACATCTTAGAACAGTGTCTGGCAGGTAGTAATTGCTCTATGAGCATCAGCTGTAACAATTGCATTTTAGAGAGGTGCTATTGACAATGTTTGTGTTTCTCTCAAAATAATCCCCTGATAATCCTCAGTGTGATGGTATTAGGAGGTGGTGCATTTAGGAAGTAATTAGGTCATAGGGGTACCCTTCTAAAAAGAGACACAAGAGCGAGGCTGTCTCTCCACCGTCTGAGAATATAGCAAGAAGGTGGCCCTCCGCCATCCAGTGTCTTGATCTTGGACTTTCCAGCTTCCGCAACTATGAGAAATAATTTTATGTTGCGTAAGCCACCCACTTTGTGGTATTTTATTATATAGCAGCATGAGCTGCTTAAGACAAGAGGTAAGATCATGTGTCAAGGACATCACAGTTTCCTCAGCCAAGATCTAAGCCCGAGACTGTCTGAGGCCAAAGCCCATGCCCTGAACCACATCAGAAATGACATTCAAAATGTGTGACGTTTTGGGCTTTCAAAAAAACCTTTGACATCCACTTCTTTATACTTTTACTTTAATCATGTATCCAGATATGCAAAAGACCTAACTTGTCTGGGAAGTTATTTCTGGGTCTATATGCCAAAACTTTCCTAGAGGCCAGGAAAGTTACTTAGAACATTGGGCTTGCAACTTTGAAGGCTATACCTCTCCTATTTTAAAAGGTATGTCATGGCCAGGTGCGGTGGCTCTTGCCTGTAATCCCAGTACTTTGGGAGGCCAAGGCAGGCAAATTGACCGAGGTTGGGAGTTAGACACCAGCCTAACCAACATGGAGAAACCCTGTCTCTACTAAAAATACAAAGTTAGCCGGTCATGGTGGCACATACCTATAATCCCAGCTACTCGGGAGACTGAGGCAGGAGAATCGCTTGAACCTCCCAAAGTTCTGCAATTCCAGGCATGAGCCACTGTGCCTGGGCCATTTACTTAATTATTGACTCCTCACATTTTCAGGTTTCCTCAAATGCCCCCTCATCAAAAAGGCCTCTCTCCTGATCACATCACTGCACAGTAACTTCTTGGCCACCCTCCCTCACCTGGCTTTTCTTTTCTTTGTATCACCTCTCATTACCAGACACTGTTGATGGTTTGATTATTACTGTATTGTCTACCTGTCTCTATAATATAGCTCCAAGTGACCTGTTCTATTTTGTTTACATTATCCCAGTGCTTAAAACAGAACCTGGCACATAGTAGGTTCGCAAAGAATACTTATACAAATGATTGAATTCTTATAAATTTTTACTTCTTACAAATCTAATTTTTATTAGTAATACTAGAAACAAAAATTAAAGGAAACTCCCATTATCAAACTTTTTTTTTTTTTTTTTTTTTTTTTTTTGAGACAGGGTCTCACTCTGTCACCCAGGCTGGAGTGCAGTGGCATGATCACAGCTCACTGCAGCTTCAACCTCCCCAGGCTCAGGTGATCCTCCCAAGTAGCTGGGACTATAGGTGGGTGCCACCACACATGGCCAATTTTTGTATTTTTTTGTGGGGACAGGGTTTTGCCATGTTGTTCAAGCTGGTCTTGAACTCCTGGGCTCAAGGAATCCTCTTGTCTCAGCCTCATAAGTAGCTGGGATTACAAGCGCACACCACCATACTTGGTGTTAGCAACACCAAGTTTCCCAAATATTGGGGAAAAAAGGCAAACAGGGACTTTATTTATACTATCATTGAGATGAGAATAGTCTAGCGAATTATGAGATTTATAAGTAATGCTCACCTGAGAAGAGTTTGTGCTCAAAGTTGCAGTAGTCATCTTTTGCTTCTTAGCAGCTTAAAGCAGCACACACTAATTATCTCATGGTTTCTGTGAGTCAGGAATCCAGGCACAGATTAACAGGGCTTGCTTAAGGGTCTCTCTTAAAGCTACAATCAAGATGTCAGCAAGGGCTAAAGTCTCATGTAAAAGCTCAGCAAAGGAAGCTTAACAAGCTCACTTCTGTGACTGTTGTCAGGCTTCAATTCCCTTTGAGATGTAGATTTAGGTCGTAAATATTGACCTGGCAACTGGCTGCAGAACACCCTCAGTTCCTTGCCATGTGGGCCCCCCAACATGGAAACTTGCTTTATCAAATGCAGCAAGAGAGGGAGTCCGCTAGCGTGATCAAAGTTATATTTTCTTATAATCCAATAGCAGAAATGCCATCCCCTTAATGTTGAGGTATTCTGTTGATTACAAGTAAGTCATTTGAGGGGAGGGGATCACATAAGGCCCTAAATATTAGGAGGTATGAATCACTGGGGACCATCTTAGGGGCCTCTTACCACTGAAATACTATCTCAAAATAATATTATATTGCTTGCTAGAGAAATGTATGCTTGAGCCAGGCACAGTAGCTCACACCTGTACTCCCAGTAACTCAGGAGGCAGAACTGAGATGATCACTTGAGTACAGGAGTTAGACTAACCTGGGCAATACAGTGAGACCCATGTCTAAAAAAAATAAGATAAAGAAAAGAAATGTGCCTACATGATACCACCTTCCAGCCTAGGCTGTCCATGATCACCTCACGGGACAGTCAGCATCGTCTGGTGTTCTCCCACTTCTGCTGAAGCTACTGCCTCTGAAACAGCCTAAGCCTTCCTTGTTAGACAACTTTAGGAAGAAGCAAACAGGGTGAGAATGAATAGATACAAAACAGAAACTTTTCCTCTTAAGTCATTTATTTGATTAAGGAGTGGATCAACGGTATGGGTGCAGCATCCCTGGGAGCTGGGCTAATGGAGAGTGGCCAACGTAGTACAAATAACATATTCTGTAAAAGCCTCTCCATCAAGAACCAGGGCCACTTTTGCACGTCCAACTCCTCCTATTGCTTGTGATAAAAGCTCAATATCAACATCACTCTTGCCTGTACGCTAGCTTTGGAATTGTAGTCAGACTTCATATGTCTCTTTGCATTAATGAGCCTACTTCATCATTATACTTCTAATTGTGTGTCAGATTAAAGCATGAGAAATTGAGTTTGGATAATCTAATAAGAGCAGCTTTATTCTCTACATGGATATCAGATGGCAAAGTAATCAAAAGAGGAAAGTTAAGATCCTCACAGACAGATAGGCAATAACCTGGTTTGGTGTTAAGAGTGAAGAGAATACACTCGCCATAGAAATGAATTCCCATTTACAAGCAGCAGCACAGAGTACAGTCTCTGGAGTCAGGCTGTCTGGGTATGAATCCCGGTCCTCTGTTACTAGCTGTGCAAACTTGGACAAATTACTCAATCTGTCTGTACCTTGTAACATAGGCATCTGTAAAAGACAGATAACAAATACCGTTTCACCGTAACAAATGTACCACACTGATGAGGGCTATTGATGGTGGAGGAGGTTGTGTATGTGGGGGAAAGGTATATGGAGACGCTGTGTACTTTCCACTCAATTTTTTCTTTACCTGAAATTGTTCTTAAAATTGTCTATGAGTTTATAAAATCATGATGTTAAAATATGCCTCAAGATTAGATTGTCACTGAAAGCGCTCCTTCCACAAAATGAGTGAACACCAAGTTAGCAAACACTGTACAGAAGTACCTCGTGTTGAACTTTGCTGGCACCAATCACAATGCCTAGCACATAGCAGAAATTCCACCTAACTCAGGAAATCTGTAAGCATGCAGTTAGCACTGCCCTGTGGGAACAGGGGAGTGAGGACACCTCCCAGCACATTTTGCACAAAACAGACAGGGAATCCTAGAGCTAGATAAGATTGGGTATATCTCTCTCTCCGAGAAATTTAGATCAAGGCTTCTCCAACTTTAATGTGTATAAGAATTACCTGGAGGGGGCTGGGAGCAGTGGCTCATGCCTGTAATCCCAACACTTTGGGAGGCCAAGGCAGGCGGATCATTTCAAGTCAGGAGTTGGAGAACAGTCTGGCCAACATGGCAAAACTCCATTTCTACCAAAAATACAATAAATTAGCTGGGCTTGGTGGCACACGCCTGTAGTCCCAGCTACTCGGGAGGCTGAGGCAGGAGAATCGCTTGAACCAAGAGGTGGAGGTTGCAGCGAGCCGAGATCCCGCCACTGCACTCCAGCCTGGGTGACAGAGTGAGACTCCATCTCAAAAAAAAAAAAAAAAAAAAAAAAAAGAAAAAGAAAAAGAATCACCTGGAGGTATTGCTGGAGTGGGTTGTAAACTAGTTTCTGATTCAAATCGTTTGGGACAGGACCTGGGAATTTGCATTTTTAAGTGGCTCTCTGGTGATGCTGATGCTGCCGGGCAGTGGATCACATTTAAAAGTTGCAAGAGTTTGGATAAAGCTGAATTCTGTTCAGTAGACCCTCTGGGAAGAGTTTGGGATCAGTAATCTGTCCGAAAGAGACTGAAGAACTCAGAAGGCTGCATTTGCTTGGTAATCACACCGTGTTTACTTAGAATGAGAGTTTATTTGGATGGATCGAGGGTGATAGAGGTTATGAGAGAGGAACTAAACAGGCTAGCAAGCTATGTTTTATTTTTCTCTCAAAGAGTTTTAACAATATTTGAATCATTTTGGCAGGGCGTGTGTTGAAGGCCAAAAGAATGAGGGCCGTGATGAACTCAGTATACCACTGGAGGCTATATGAGTAAACAGCAAACTGTTTCTCATGAAAGCAGGATGTTGGCAAACTGACAAACTGCGTCTGCCTCCCAGAAGGAACGCTGAGGGGAGGCATGACCCAGGCACAGGTGTTTCTTGTGATTAGGCACATTTGAAGCCTGTCAGCAATAACGTGAACCTGTGATCAATCAAGCAGCTGACCCACTTTTACCTCCTTCTCCCTGCTCTTTCTACCCAATAAATACAAAGGGCTGTTGCCTTTGCTCACTAGAAGCAGGGAACTTTCTTCTTCTTCCCCTGGTTCCTTCCTTTAAAACAGTTTCTTTGAAGTTTTCATTGCTGCGTTCGTCATCCTTTGTTCAGTCTGGTAATTACTGTCTCAAACAGTCACAGTAGTAAGTCTTATAATTAGTCTCAAGTAGTAACAGTAGTAACTGTCGTAGTGACGGTCGCAAGTAGTAACCATGACAGTCAGCCACAGGCATGTGTTACATGGGTCACCACAGTCTTCCCTACTTTCTATGGTCCTATATCTGACCAGCTTCACTCATTTGTAATTGGCCTGGACCCTGAAATCATTTGGCTTTGCAAGCCCTCGCTCTTCTCTTTCTCTCCTTCCTCCTGTACTAGAAAATATTTCAGAGCCCATACAGCTTTAAAATTAAGAGATGTTATCTACAGACTTTCCCTTTTGTGTCAGAGAACAAGTTCCTACTAGCACAGAAAAGGGCCATAGTTACACAGTATTTTCAACGACATACCCTTATGCTGCAATGAGGATTTCTCAGGTAAAAATGTCTTTATAAATAATCCCCCAAACATAATTTATATTGAACACAAGCACTCTTTTAAAAGAAAAATTCACAAATAAAACTGGAGATCAAAATTAATACATAAAGGAATAAACAGGGTGCATTATAATAGTTTATGGTTGCCAGATTTATTTTTTAAAAAATATGTCGTTACATTTGAATTTCAGATAAACAACAAATAACTTTTTACTATAAGTATGTCCTGGGCAATATTCGGAACAAATTAAGCACACTTATATTAAAAAAAGTATTCATCGTTTATCTGAAATTCAATTTTAGCTAAGCATCTTGTATTCTATCTGGCAATCTATATAAGTTTTCTATTTATCGACTGAATATTTGTGTCTCTGCAAAATTCGTATGTTGAAATCCTAATTCCCGATGTAATAGTATTGGGTGGGGCTTTTGGGAGGTGATTAGGTTGTGGGAGCAGAGCCCTCATGAATGGGAATCTGAGGCTCCTTATTAACAAGACCTCAGAGAACTCTCTTTCCCTCCCACCATGTAAGGACACAGCAAGAAGATGGTTGTCTGTGAACCAGGAGGTTGGTCCTCACCAGATACTAAATCTGCTTGTGCATTGGTCTTGCACTTCCCAGCTTCTAGGACTGTGAGAATAAATTTCTGTTGTCTATGAACCACTCAGTCTATGGTATTTTGTTACAGCAGTCCAGACCAAGGCAAACTTACTGCAAACTTAACTGGCTCTGAACAACATAAATTTATTATCTTATAGTTCTAGAGGTCAGAAGTCTAAAATGTGTCTATAAGGTGACTTTTTTTGGAGGCTATAGGAGAAAATGCATTTCCTTGCCTTTTCCAGCTTCTAGGGACCCCCTACATCCCTTGACTTGTAGCATCCACCTTCAAAGCTAGCAGCATAGCATCTTCTCTCTTCTTTCTTTTTTCTTTTTCTTTTTTTTTAATTGAGATGGAGTCTTGATCTGTGGCCCAGGCTGGAGTGCAGTGGCACGATCTCGGCTCACTGCAATCTCTGTCTCCCAGTTCAAGTAATTCTCCTGCCTCAGCCTCCCAAGTAGCTGGTATTACAGGTGTTCACCACTATACCCAGCTAATTTTTGTATTTTTAGTAGAGATGGGTTTTCACCATGTTGGCCAGGCTGGTCTCGAACTCCTGATCTCAGGTGATCTGCACATTTCAGCCTCCCAAAGTGCTGGGATTACAGGTGTGAGCCACCACAACTGGCCATCATCTCTCTTCTGACCTCTCCTTCTGTCATCCTCACTTCTCTCTCTTTCCTGCCTCCTTCTTGGGCTCACCCAGCTAATCCAGGAAAACCCCCCTATTTCAAAATCCATAATTTAATCATTGCTGCAAAAAAACTTCTGCCACATAAGGCAACATATTCAGAGTTTCCAGAGATTGGAACATGGACATCTTTAAAAGAGGCCATTGTTTTGCCTACTATACAACCCTATAATAGTTATTTACATGACAATTAGTTTAATTCACTAAAGCAAAGTCTACTTATTTTATTTGTAGAAGACTAATTGACAAATAACTTTTCTAGATTGTATTTATTGCTTAGACATTAAACAGTACAATTTCCTACAGATTTCTATCAATGAGCATGAATCTTCTTTTCATAGATGAGAACAGATCCAAGGGCATCAGTGATGTGTCCAAGATAGAGCCATATGCATAGTCTGAGTAAAGTGAAATGAAAATGTCCCTTCCTTGACTTATCCTCTCATTTGTTGTATTTTTGATAAGCCAAAAACGGATACTTTTTTATTCCTCTAAATACGTTGGAAAAGCTTAATAATAATAATATGAGAGATCACATATAGCTTCCTGGACATAACAAATGATACGATCAGAGTCAAATGAAGAGCTCTTTTCAATATCCAAGGAAGCCAGAGATGGACTGGATAGTCTAATGGACTTAAAAATCTATAATTCCAATAAAACATATGCGAGGGAAATTTGCACTACATTTGACATATTAGTGTTCAGCTGTCAATACATAAAATCTTTTCAACATATTAACTAAGTGGTTTCCAGTTTGAATCTTGAAAAACAACAAAACAAATATCTTTGTTAAATGTAGTTGAAAGTCAAAATTCCCTTAAATTAAAAAAATAGCTGAGTGTGGCAGAACAATAAAAAGAAAACATAACACTTTTTACTTTTTTCTGACAATAAAAGCTATTCACATGCCTTACAGAAGATTTGGAAAGTTCATAAAGAAAAAATATCAAAATGAAAAAAAAAAACTTTTCCCAGACTCCTACCACTCAGAGATAACCATTCTTAATATTTCATCTTATTCCCTTCCAGGATAATTTTTGGGTACACCAAATTCTACACAGACAAATTGTACAGCAGACATATGGTACATAAAATGAGAAACTTTCATTTGTTCACTCATCCACCCAGTTTTTTCCTTTTTTTTTTTTTTTTTTTTTTTTTAAGATGGAGTCTCACTCTGTCACCCAGGCTGCAGTGCAGTGGTACAATCTCGACTCACTGCAACCTCTGGCTCCCAAGTTCAAGTGATTCTCTAGCCTCAGCCTCCCGAGTAGCTGGGATTACAGGTGTGTGCCACCGTGCCCAGCTAATTTTTGTATTTTTAGTAGAGACAGGGTTTCACCATGTTGGTCAGGCTGGTCTCAAACTCCTGAACTCAAATGATCTGCCTGCCTTGGCCTCCCAAAGTACTGAGATTATAGGCATGAGCCACGGTGCCCAGGCCTTTTTTTTTTTTTTTTTTTTTGAGATGGATTCTTGCTCTATTGTCCAGGATGGAGTGCAGTAGTGTAATCTCAGTTCACTGCAACCTCCACCTTTTGGGTTCAAGTGATTCTCCAGCCTCAGCCTCCTGAGTAGCTGGGATAGGTGTGTGCCACCATGCCCAGCTAATTTTTGTAATTTTAGTGGAGACGGGGGTTTCACCATGTTGGCCAGGCTGGTCTCAAATTCCTGACCTCAAGTGATCTGGCCGCTTTGGCCTCCCAACGTGCTGAGATTACAGGCGTGAGGCACCGCACCTGGCCTCCACCCATTAATTCTTTCACCAGATATGCTATAATAGGCCATTCATCCTTTTATTCACAAGGTACACTAACAGTCTCAGTGGGTGCTACAAAGGTTGAGAAGACATGGACTTTATATTCTAGTAGAAATGTATTAGAATTCCTTTGGACACACTTTTACAAAGACCAACTCAAATGTATTGGCTCACTAGAATCGCATGGGGTCAGGAAAGTGCATTTCTCCAAGAAATAAAAGGATGCTGGTCAGACAAAGCAACTGATGTTCAATAAAGAGAATGCACACTCAAATAGTTTGTTGAGAACTAGGTTATTTTTAGACAGATCATCCAGGTTAACATGCTGATTCAAATTGATTCTTCTTTTAAGAACAGAAAGTAAGGCCAGGTGCGGTGGCTCACGCCTGTAACCCCTGCACTTTGGGAGGCCAAGGTGGGCAAATCACCTGAAGTCAGGAGTTTGAAACCAGCCTGACCAACATGGTGAAACCCCGTCTCTACTAAAAATACAAAAATTAGCCAGGTGTGGTGGTGCATGCCTACAGTCCCAGCTACCCGGGAGGCTGAGGCAGAAGAATTTCTTTAACCTGGGAGGTGGAGGTTGCAGTGAGCCAAGATCATGCCGCTGCACTCCAGCCTGGGTGACAGAGTGAGACTCTGTCTGAAAAAAAAAAAAAAAAAAGAATGTATCACATTATCTGAACTTCTTCTTAATCTTCCAAACCTATTTTTCCCTGAAATCATGAAACAAATTTTCCTTTGGCATTCAAAAATTTCTTATAAACACAAGGTTGTAAAGTAGATATATTTTATGATGGTATGTAGTAGTAAGTGGAGATGGGTCATACACGTTTGGATTAACTCAAAAATAAAAAGACAAAAGCAGGAGTGTTAAAATTAGAATATAAAAGTGAAAGTAGAAAAGAACAGTGGAAATCCAACAAAAGCGGAAGGAAAGCAAAGTAATCAAGCAGCAATCTCAGAAAAGCAATCTGTCATACTGAGTTTGGGCAGTTGCATGGGAAGCCTTTGCCAAGCCAACAAGGAAGGAGGAAACTAACATTTGAATAGCTATCATGTCCAAAATGTTTCATGAGATACTTTCATTCAGACCACTTAACACAGAGTAATTGTTACTTCCAATCTGAAGATACAGAACTCCCAAATAAGAAAGATTATTTAGCTCACTCCAAGTCCATTTGAGCTGAAGTTTATCTGAAGCCAAAATCCATTCTCTTTCCATTACCAAGCTGCCTTGCAGGAAGTAACAGGCTATTTCAACAAAGGCCTATTTCATTGCTGAAGGGAAAAATTACCAAATGGCCACTGAAAGAACCCAAGGATTTAAATGAAGAACTTATCTACCAGCAGTTCTGGTGTGAAACTGTACAATAAAAATGAACTTATGTTGTTAAAGAACTTAAGTGGTTAGTACCCTGTAATCCCCTTGCCGATTTTGAAAATTAATCATTTCTGTCCACTTTCCTCCTTCTTCACAATTTCTGTCTCCAGACCATGTGGAGCTCATCCCATTTCAGTTTTTGCATATGTTACTCTTTCTGCTTGAAACACTTTTCCTCTCCAGATGGCATCAAGGGTGCTCCTTCTCAACACCAAAGATTTACTTTACTTAAATGTCACCTCTACAAAGTCACCTGTTCCTGCAACTACCTCTATTAAGATAGCATTCCTATTCTCAGAGAGCGCTTACCATTGTGTGAAATTGTTCTATTTGTTTAGGGTTTTTTTGTCTTTCCAAAAAGAATGTAAATTCCTTGAGAGAAAGGATCTTGTCTACCCTGTTTCTCCAGCACTTAAATTATTCTTGGACAGAGTAGGCCCTCTTCAAGTATTTATTGAGTACATGGATTGCAAGTGGTACAAAGTGAGACTAAAATGTATCACTGGTAGAAATAACGTGTGAGAAGCTACCAAAGAAGCCAAAGAGAGACTGCGTAGGAGTTACAGTGCCTACCACCTCTAAAGCAAAAGGAAACAAAATAATAATATGCAAACACTTAAATAGTGCTTACTCCATGCCAGGCACCGTTCTAAACATTTTATGTATCTATTTACTCATTTTATTCCTCATAATAAATAGGTTTCTCACTCCCCGCCGCCCTCTTTTTTTTTTTTTTTTGGCAGGTGAGTAATGTGAAGCACACAGGTTAATTTGCCCAGGGTTATAGTAGTTAACGACAGACTTAAAATTTGAACCCTGGCAGTGAACACTTTTTAAAAGTACTATTTGATACTGCCTCTCCAAAAAAGCTGATTGGTTGGCAGCATGGCCCAGCTAAGGTTTCTCTGTGACCATAAAAATAAGTCTATCGACTTAAAACAACTGGAGAGGGGATGAGAAATAAACGGTACATTTAGTTTCAGCCCACAGTAGTAGTAACATCATTGGTTATTACGTGCGAAAGTTCTCCATTCTCATCAACTTCTCAGATCCCACAAAATTTCACCTTTGGCCACAAAAACATCCCATTTCACCATCTTAACTTTCTCCCGCAACCCTTATGCCGCCTCATTCCAGTGTTTGTTCATTTAATATGCTCCAAATCCTGCATCTGCGGCTTTCTAGGGGCCAATGTCAACTCATCTGTGAAATTGCAGTAGTATCTCTCTAGTCTCCACCCCGCAAGAGGACTGAGCGAACGGTGAAGTGTGAGAGCGGTCTGCTGATATTAATTTCTACCACTCTGATGGTTATTTTGAGTATCCTCTTCTCCTCCGCATTTTATGAGAAAAGAAACGCAATTTCACGTTCAGAAACGCCCTCCCTAAGCCGCACTGGCTTCTTGCTGACCGCTGGCCCGCCCCAATCACGCTTTGAGTCTGCGCAGTAGGGACTGCCCAAGCCCTTGCCTATTTCCTGCCGCCGCGTTTTGATGACGAAATTTTCCTGCGCCTCGGCACCGGCAGCAGCGCGTAAGGAAAAGTCAGTTTCCGTTTTTCCCGCGGATTCTGGTGCCTGTGGGGCCGGTGACCCAACACCATGAAGGAAACGCCACTCTCAAACTGCGAACGCCGCTTCCTACTCCGTGCCATCGAAGAAAAGAAGGTATGGTTTGGTCCCCGCAGAATTGCGCGCTGCATGGGCGCCCGGGTCTCAAGGTGTGGACTCATACCTGGCCCGCCTGGGCCGGGGGAGCCATTAGGGGAACGACCGGCACGTTCACCCCATTCCCCAGGCTTTATTTTTTTTCGACAGGTTCTTTTCAAGTCTCTAGTCACCCCAGCAGTTGTCCGTGCTGTAGTTTCCACTTTCCTGTATGGGCGGGGTGGTTAGGATTACACTTTCCCCCAAGTGCTTAGCCCAGGGCCAGACAAAAAGTAGTTGCTTAAGACATACTTGTTGAAGGAATAAATGAATGAATGAATTTGTGCTTAACAGCGGCTGGATGGCAGACAAACCTATGATTATAGGAACATCAGGATCTCATTTGGAACAGATTACGGATGCTGCATTGTGGAACTTGGCAAAACAAGGTAACAGGATTTAAATGAGATAACACATTGAAAAGGGAGAAGTTTGAAAAAAGACCTTATTGACTCGGTTGTTTATAAAGCAGCTAAGAAGTCTGCACAGTATTCTTTGTTTAGCTGACAAAAATAAGTATTTTTTATGCAAGATTTTTTGATTTTGTGGTCACACTTGAACTTTTTAATCATAAACGTATTTTCTGTCACCTATCACATAGTTCTGACTTCTGTAAATCGTGTAGACAACCAGTAGTGCTCATATCGAATTTGTTTCTCACACTAATATAGAGATCTTGAGCATCTTGTCATTAAGTGTACATCCTGATTTCCTGTTTTTCGAGTGACATGAAAGTTAGGTTTTCAAATATTCATTTGAAAGTTGTAAGGCTATTTGGTCAGTTAATGGTGGTGAACTATGGCATGTGAAAACACTTAAATCTCAAGTTTTCATGCCATCTTGTATCAATAAATACTTAATTTAGAGGTAAAGGTCATTGATTTTTTAGAACAATCTGTGGAATAGTAAACATTGTAATAAGAAGAGAGGTGTTTTTTCTGTCGTGTTTTTAGTTGCACCAATTTATGTTTTATTTCTGTGTATATTATACTTTATATATATTTTTTACTTCCTATGATTTATCTGGCTGACTGTGATATTACTCACATTAAGATTGAAACTTGTGATCTGTTTCAGATTTTTTTTTTTTTGGAAGGAGAGTCTATTTAGTTAATACTTTGTACTTTATCTTTGCAGAGTTCTTGGACAGGTTTCCTGTGAACTTGTTTCTCCAAAACTCAATAGGGCAACAGAAGGTATTCTTTTTTTTAACCTTGAACTCTCTCAGATGGCTGCTCCAGCTTTCGAACCTGGCAGGTATTTAAATCTTTTTCTTAAGCTGCTTTAGTCATAGGAGAACCTAACAGCAATGAGCTTTTGTTTTAATACCTGGTGTTATATTTCATGACAGTAGCCCATTCCTATTTTCTTATTATAGGCAGTCAGATCTCTTGGTGAAGTTGAATCGACTCTTGGAAAGATGTCTAAGAAATTCGAAGTGTATAGACACTGAATCTCTCTGTGTTGTTGCTGGTGAAAAGGTGGGGAATATGCCCATGATTCTTAATCTTAGGATGAATACTGTTGATTCATGGATCCCGGTGTCTGAGCTTTTATTCTCAGAACTTTAGTCAACTCAAGTTTTGTACTGATTCACTTCACTTCAGATGTTCTTGAGTGATACCCTTAGAACTTTGTGCCACCTCTATCTCTCTGAAGGGATAAAAAGCATTATCCTAAAAGGGTGAAAATAGCAACTTAGATTTTTGTGTAAAAATATTTTATTCAAAGAATTTGTGGCTTTTTCATATAATCTCATTTTCTTATCTGCATGTGTTCATAGAAGCAGGTAGTTTTCCTTTTTCATGTAGAACTCAAGAACAGAAGAAATCCTTCATTTGGATAGGTTTATCGATTTACACAGGGCCACACCATATCAGTGGCAGGGATAATTTTGAAAATCTTAGTCCCAATAAATTGTGCTGCATTAGGATATTAGAATTATATTCTTTTTTTTTTTTTTTTTTGAGACAGAGTCTCACTCTGTTGCCCAGGCTGGAGTGCAGTGGTATAATCTCAGCTCACTGCATCCTCTGCCTCCCCTGTTCAAGCAATTCTCCCACTCAGCTTTCTGAGCAGCTGGAACTACAGGCGCCTGCCACCACGCCCGGCTAATTTTTGTATTTTTAGTAGAGACGGGGTTTCACCATCAGACTGGTCTTGAACTCCAGACCTCAAGTGATCCACCTACCTTGGCCTCCCAAAGTGCTGGGATTATAGGCGTGAGCTACTGTGCCTGGCCAGAATTTGATTCTTGATTAGGGTATTTTGACAAGCATTTTTATTCCAGAGAAGTCATTTAGCTTTCCATATTCCATACCTAAGTATAATACTTCCTATTTGCATTACTTGTAAGGTTATTAAAAATATCACAAAACCTAAAAGGTTAACGTTTTTTAATTTTTGAAAATATTCATTATTTTCTGTTAGGGACAGTGACACTTTCGTCCAGGCAGGAGTGCAGTGGTGTTATTATAGCTCACTGTAACCTTAAACTCCTGGGCTCAAGGGATCCTCTCTCCTTAGCCTCCCGAATAGCTAGGACTACAGGCGCATGCCACTCCACCCAGCTAACTAAAAAACTTTTTTTTTTCATAGAGATAGGGTCTTGCTGTGTTGCCCAGGCTGGTCTCGAACTCCTAGGCTCAAGCAATTCTCCCATCTTCGCCTCCCAAAGTGCTGGGATTACAGGTGAATGCCACTGTGCCTGACCTAGAGTTTGTGGTTTTTAACAGACATGATAAAAATGTAATTAGATTTGAGGTTAGGAAAATCTTAGTATTAAACATTAGAGTAGTTCTGTCTATTTAAAGTATGTGTTCTATGATTAAATGACTCACATAGTATTTCAGATGTTTGGCTTAAATTTTCTAAAATACATTTTTTGTTAACAAACTAGAAGGAGTAACTGCATGTTTTAACAGCAAGAAAAATTACTTTGTGCACAATGTTACTTTTCTTGATAAATAGCCACTGGTTGTAATCAGGATTTATTTTATTTTAAATTCACTATCAGGTTTGGCAAATACGTGTAGACCTACATTTATTAAATCATGATGGAAATATTATTGATGCTGCCAGCATTGCTGCAATCGTGGCTTTATGTCACTTCCGAAGACCTGATGTCTCTGTCCAAGGAGATGAAGTAACACTGGTAAGCTCTTATGTGAACCAGGATCCTTGATACGAATGAATGAGGAGGGTCCTAAATGTTCAGGAAACTTGTTTTTAGTGAAGTTATGTTGTAGATGGCAATTGGGTAGGTTCTAAAAATTTGTTCATAAGACTAAAACTGCATATGGTCAAAATCGCCCTTGAAATCTCTTAACAGTTCCTCTATTGAAACATTTGTCAGTAAGAACATACCGTAGCGTGGATGACTATTTTGGATTGAGCATTAGATGAAGTGTTTGACTTATGTTTAAGGGCCATATGTGTGAAAAATAAATGAATCTCAGCACAGTGAGATGCTTACCCTGCAAGAGGTATGCAATAGCTGAAAAGCACTGAGGAATCAACAGATTCATATTTGTCTCCAGGACGTTTGTTCATTAGGCAAAGAGCTGATGAAAGTCCATCAGAAATACCCGGAGGGCTTGTTAAAACATATTGCTAGACTCTACTCCCAAAGTGAAACAGGGCTACGACTTAAGAATTTGTACTTCTAACTTTGAGTTCTTAGGTAATACTGATGTTGCTGGTCCAGGGAGCACATTTTGAAAACCATTGACCTACATTTTCTTTATCTTTTGTTCTGAGTATGCCAGTTTTAATTTATATAAATTACATGCTAGAATAATGAAAGTGCACCGTAGTTGTAGTTTGAATCCTGAAGTTGCAAAAGGACACATCAGATGCACAGATTTTCTAAACAATGATTCATAATTTTGCTTTTGGGCAGTAGACTGGAGCAGAACCGTTAAAAAGTGAGAAGTAGGGACAAAGGTTTATTAACAGTAGAGGTAATATTCTTTTAGAGGAGAGAGTTTATATAAGGAAGTGAAAAAAAAGTAGAAAGCGATTACTACATTGAAAGATCAATTAAAGAATACTGTGGTGTTATTGCTAGTGGGAATGTAAAATGGTACAGCCATGTTGGAAAAGTTTGGCAGCTTTCTTAAGTTTTAAGTGTAGACAACATTCTATATTCAGAAAAATAACATTAGAAGGAAATACTCTTTTTTTTTTTTTTTTTTTTTTTTTTGAGACAGGGTCTCACTGTGTTGTCCAGGCTGGGGTGCAGTGGCGTGGTCTCGGCTCACTGTACCCTCTGCCTCTTGAACTTAAGCAATCCTCCCACCTCAGTCTCTTGAGTAGCGGGGACTACAGGTGTGTGCCACCCGCTTGACTAATTTTTGTGTTTTTTGTAGAGATATGGTTTCACCAAATTGCCCAGGCTGGTCTTGAACTCCTGGGCTCAAGTGATTCTCCCACCTCGGCCTCCCAAAGTGTTGGGATTACAGGCATGAGCCACCATGGCCAGCTGAAAATACTCCTCTCTTATATGTACATCTTTTAGCAGATTTGACCTTGTAATTTTTTTTTTTTTTTTGAGACAAGAGTTTCACTCTTGTTGCCCAGGCTGGAGTACAATGATGTGATCTCAGCCCACTGCAACATCTGCCTCCCGGGTTCAAGCGATTTTCCTGCCTCAGCCTCCCAAGTAGCTGGAACTACAGGCATGCACAACCACGCCTGGCTAATTTTGTATTTTTAGTAGAGACAGGGTTTCTCCGTGTTGGTCAGGCTGGTCTCGAAGTCCCCACCTCGCCTGCATCGGCCTTCCGAAGTGCTGGGATTACAGATGTGAGCCACCGCCCCCGGCCGACTTTATAATATTAAGACAAATTGCAATGGCTTAAAATTGGAAAAAAAAAAATTCTAGCAATTCCATGCCTAAGAATCTACAGGAGGAATAAGAGCTTATTGTGTTCGGAGACTTGAATGCAAATATTCATAGCATCATGTATTAGCCAGAAACTGGAAACAATTCGAATGTCCAGCTGGTGAGTAGATAAATAAAATGTCATATATACAAATAATGAAATACTGTTCAGTAATGAAAAGAACTGAGCTAGTGACAAATGCTGCAAGGTGCATGAAGCATGCTGAGTTGAAAGAAGCCAGGCACAAAACATTACAATTTTTTTTTTCCATTTATATAGAATGCTCAGAAAGTCAGATTTACAGAGACAGAAATAAGATAGATCAGTGGTTCCTTGAGGCTAGGGTGGGAGTACACCAGACTCCTATGGACTACAGACAGATTCAAAGGAATTTTGGGAAGTAATGGAAATGTTAAAAAACTAGATTGTGGTGATGAGTCCATAAATATATCCATAACTATACATTTACTAAAAATTGAATCATATACTTAAAATGAGTGGGTTTTGGCTGGGCGCGGTGGCTCACACCTGTAATGCCAGCACTTTGAGTGGGCGAGGCAGGTGGATCACCTGAGGTCGGGAGTTTAAGACTAGCCTGACCCAATGTGGAGAAACCCCGTCTCTACTAAAAATGCAAAAGTAGCCTGGCATGGTGGCACATGCCTGTAATCCCAGCTACTCGGGAGGCTGAGACACGAGAATCGCTTGAACCCGGAAGGGGCAGGTTGTGGTGAGCTGAGATTGTACCACTGCACTCCAGCCTGGGCAACAAACTTCGTCTCAAAAAAAAAGTGGATTTTATGGGATGTAAATTATATGTATGTCGGTAAATTTTTGAAAAAGATTTTTGAAAAAGTTGTACAGTTTACATGAGTGGCAAAATCAAACAGGTAATTATTAATATAAAAGAAGTTATTTGGGTAGTCAAAGGAATAAAGGAACTTCATTTTTATTTTAGTATTTGATGTGCAGGATGATTTTTTTGTATGTTCATAACTTAGTGACTATAATTATTAAACATTTTCTTTTGAAACAGTATACACCTGAAGAGCGTGATCCTGTACCATTAAGTATCCACCACATGCCCATTTGTGTCAGTTTTGCCTTTTTCCAGCAAGGGTAAGCCTCACCTTGTTATGGGCCAAAATTACAAATGCAGCTAGGAATTTTATTCTACTCAAGTATGTCATGTTAATATTAAATACTTCCCTTAATATTAAAACACCTTATAGTTCCTTTCTTTCTTTGTAAGGGCATTAGTTGGCAAAGAGCTTTCTCAATAGAAGTAACAAAACTCTTATACTATGATGAAGATACTTCTCAACATTTTTCTTTTCATGGCATACTTACAAACTTAGGAGTTTACTATGGCATGGTAGTGTTTTATGTTTCCTAAGGATGTACAGGGGTTAAGAGAATTATATGCTGGGCTCTAATTTGGGAAAGTGGGATGACAATTACTGTGGGTTATTGGAAGACAGGGGACTTTGGAGCATATTAGATGGAGTAGTTCTAGGACTCAGTTACAAGAGGGGATGGTTCACAAACTGGAGGAAAAAAATTTAATGTTCTTCAGGTTTCCAGTGTTTACTTAACTGCTAAATCCTGTGGCTGAAAACTTGGAGTTTTTCAGGTCCATTTAATGGCACTTTCAAATGAAAACTTGAGCCTTAAATTCCTTTAGAAACAAGGGAAGATAAAAATATTTCACACAGTGTTGTGTACAAGGACTAGAGAAAAACTTTCAAGTTTTAGTGATTGTAAGTGTAGAGTTTCATCAGAGGAAAATGGGCCAGCATTGTCCAGTAGAAATAAAATGTGAACCATATATATAATTTTCTTATTTTCCTTTTTTTTTTTTTTTTTTTTTTGAGATGAGGTCTGGCTTTGTTGCCCAAGCTGGAGTATAGCAGTGCGATTTTTGCTCACTACAACCTCTGCTTTCTGGGCTCAAGCAATTCTTCAGCCTCAGCCTTCTGAGTAGTTGAGACTACAGGCGTGCACCACCATGCCTAGCTAATTTTTGTGTTTTTTGTGAAAAAGAGGTTTTGCCGTATTGCCCAGACTGGTCTGGAACTCCTGAGCTCAAAAGTGATCTGACTACCTCAGCCTCCCAAAATGCTGGATTACAGGGATGAGCCACCATGCCTGGCTGTTTCTTTTTCTTTTTCTTTTTTTCTTTATTTTAAGACAAGATCTCCCTCTGTCACCCAGGCTTGAGTGCAGTGGCGAGATCGTGGCTTATTGCAGCCTCAACCTCTCAGGCTCAAGTGATTCTCCTGCCTCAGACTCCTGAGTAGCTGGGACCACAGGTGCACACCATGCCCAGCTTATTTATTTTTTGTAGAGATGGGATTTCACTGTGTTGCGCAGGATGGTCTGAAGCTCCTGGGCTCAAGTGATCCGCCCATGTCCACTTCCCGAAGTGCTGGGATTATAGGCTTGAGCCACCATGTGCAGTCTTTGTTACTTTTTAATTTTTTTTTTTAATTTTTTTGCGACAGGGTCTCACTGTCACCCAGGCTGGAGTGCAGTGGTGTGATCATAGCTCACTGCAGCCTCCCAACTTCTGAACTCAAGTGATCCTCCCGCCTCAGCCTTCCAAGTAGCTGGGACTATAGGTGTGTGGCATACCCAGCTAATTAAAAAATAATTTTTTTTTTGTAGAGACAGGGTCTCACCTTGTTGCCCAGGCTGGTCCCAAACCCATGAGCTCAAGTGATCCTGCAGTCTTGACCTCCCAAAGTGCTGGGCTTACAAGCATGAGCCATCATGCCTGGCCTCATATGTGTAATTTAAAATTTTTAATGTGACTACTTATATTTTAAGTACTTATATTTTTAGTAGTCACATTAAAAAGGTAAAATTAATTTTTATATATTTTAATGAATATATTTTCATTTTAATGAAATAAAATGAAATAATCAGTATTTTAGTAATTAGTCACGAGATAGTCTACATTCTTTTATTTCCACTAAGTCTACATTCTTTTATTTCCACTAAGTCTCTGAAATCCAATATTTTACATACTCTGATTACATTTCAAGGACTCAGTAACCACAGGTGACTATTGATGAGTGTACCGGACAGTGCAGAAATAGACAGTATTTTTTTTCATGAGCCATTAGCAGAACACAGTAGAACTTTGGAGTATAGGACATTAGGGCAACTTTAGGGTTAGCCAAATTAACATTATCTAAGTTTTTATTAATGAGCCAGAAGTCATTTAATCAAAGAGATAGCATTATGTTTAGATGATCATTTAAGTAAATCCAATCTGAATTTAATGTGATTTCATTATAATAACTAGAGATATCCACTTAGCATTCATTTGTGTTCATAAACACAATAATTTTCTTGTCTCTTTCCCCATTTCAGTGACCCAAATCCATAGGCTCAGACCTTTATTCTTTGTTGACTTTATTGATGTCGTCTTTTAAAAATTCATTACCCAAGAAATGGTAAGCATTCGGTCTCAGATTTGTTCAGGTCCATTTAACATTCGTTTCAGAACATATTTATTGGTGGATCCCAATGAACGAGAAGAACGTGTGATGGATGGCTTGCTGGTGATTGCCATGAACAAACATCGAGAGATTTGTACTATCCAGTCCAGTGGTGGGATAATGCTACTAAAAGATCAAGTTAGTGCTTTGATTAATGTCCCATTAAGAATAGGTTGCTTCTCTTTAGATGCTTTTTTTGTCTTTTAACAAAAATCCAATGGGGATACTTCCAGTGATTGATTCTACGATGTGTTAGAATGTGGTTTCAGTACTGTCACTATTAAATACTTTCTGTTGACTGGTGGCTATGAGGTATCCTCCTCCTTCCTACCTTGGTGCTCCCATGTCTGGCCTGCTAGAGTCTGACCCTTCCATCTAGAAGCAGGGTCTAGTGAAGAAAAAGATTTATATCCCTATTAAAAAAAAAAGTGGCCAGGCATGGTGGCTCACGCCTGTAATCCCAGCACTTTGGGAGGCCGTGGCTGGTGGATCACTTGAGGTCAGGAGTTCAAGACCAGCCTGGCCAACATGGTGAAACCCATCTCTACTAAAAATACAAAATTAGCTGGGCGTGGTGGTTGGCACATGCCTGTAATCCCAGCTATTTGGGAGGCTGAGGCAGGAGAATCTCTTGAATATGGGAGGCAGAGGTTGCAGTGAGCTGAGATCGTGCCATTGTACTCCAGTCTGAGCAACAAGAGCCAAATTCCATCTGAAAATATAAATGAATAAATAAATAAATATTAGCCGAGCTTGGTGATGCATGCCTGTGGTCCCGGCCACTTGGGAGGCTGAGGTGGGAAGATTGCTTGAGCCCAAGAGGTGGAGGTTGAGTGAGCTGAGATCGTGCCACTGCATTCCAGCCTGGGCTACAGAATAAGACCCTGTCTCAAGAGCAAATAAAAGTTTTTAAACATCCAATAGTAGAAATTATGTAAAAAGGTAGTTTTATTTTTAGGATTTGGGTACAATTGGCAGTAGTTCTGAAACCCAGCTACGTATCAGATTCACATGGGAGCTTTTAGAAAATAGATCTCCATATAGCATACAGTGTAGGTGATTAAAAGCTGCTTTAGTTTGAATTCTAGTTCTGTCCCCGTACTAGCTGATCTTGGGCAAATGATTTTATATCTTTGGGTCTCACTTTCTTTATCTGTAAAATAGGGAATGATGTTATTGCCAACACCTTGTTGTTATAAGGATATAAAGATAGATATATTGCACAGTGTCTAGCATATACTAAGTGTGCAATAAATGTTAGTTTCTGGTATCATCATCATCATCTTTACCAGCATCACAAGTACTACCCAGATTAGTCACAAAGAAAGGAAGTTAGTGCATCCTGGAGCATATGTGTCTGTGGTTTCTTCCATGGTATTAGTATTTATACTGTTGTGTAAGAAAGTTTTTGTGTCTGTTCCCATAATGTGATAGTCCTTCACATATCTTAAAACAACTTTCACTTCTTGCCTTAATCTGTGTTTATATTGTATTCATGTTTGGAAAAGCCAGGCTTAAATTTATAAAGGTAGAAAAATTAATTTCATGGTTTTAGTTTCGTTAGAGAAAACCATTTGGTTTACTGTCTTTAAACAACATAATTCACTTTTATAAATAGGTTTTGAGATGCAGTAAAATCGCTGGTGTGAAAGTAGCAGAAATTACAGAGCTAATATTGAAAGCTTTGGAGAATGACCAAAAAGTAAGGTAAGTAACTTTTCCAGAACTAAATGGTCTTTTATTTTCATTTTTTAAATATTTACTTTTTTTTTTTAGTATAGGCAAACTTTATTATGCATGAACTTGATTTCACAAAGTTAGAATGGCAATTTCACTTAAAATTAACTCATTAAAAAGTGTAAATACCATGGTATAGATATGTTATCCAAAACTCCGAAAGGTAGTGAAACTGGTAACAGATATTGCTACTCATCTTTGGACAGACACAATAAAAGTATTAATGAAACTGGTTTCCAGACAAGTGTGTGTCACTTGCTGCTGTGCCTTAGGGAGGAGAGGATGTTATAACACAAGCATTATTGATGCAGTGACTCGTGGATAGTTGCTCCTTATTAACACTGCTAAAATTAGGATCACAGTTTTTACTTTGTGTGGGAGCTGGTGATTCTTGTTTTATGAGGATATCTTTCAGGGTGTTGGCATCAAACCCACTTACTGCAAAATGCATCACAGATGGGAATTTAACGCTGGGTCAAGTCCAGAATTCCAAAACAATGAAGAGGAAAGACCCACCTAAGAGCAAGAGGTCTTCATTGCTCCAGGCCCCAAGACACAACACAGGGAACAGGAAGTGGCCCTAAATGGTCTTTTAATGTATTTTTTCTCTTAAGGATTTTCCTTGAACAAGGGCAACCATATAAATTTCACACTTGATCTTTCCTTATTTGTTAATCGCAATTGAGTGTACTACTTAGTGTGTTTTTAGAAAGTTGATTGGACTTACTATATTTTCTGCAATTTAAATATAACCTATATTGAAAAATCATGTAAGATTTTTGTTTGTTTTTTGAGATGGAGTCTCACTCTGTCACCTAGGCATAGTGCATTTGTGCAATCTCGGCTCACTGCAGCATCTGCCTCATGGCTTCAAGTGATTCTCCTGCCTCAGCCTCCCAAATAGCTGAGATTACAGATGCATACCACCATGCCCGGCTAATTTTTGTATTTTTAGTAGGGATGGGGTTTCGCCATGTTGGTCAGGCCAGTCTCAAACTCCTGACCTCAGATGATCCACCCACCTGGGCCTCCCAAAATATTAGGATTACAGGTATGAACCACCACACCTGGAGACATAAGATTTTTCTTTAACAGTTAACATTTTCTTAGGATAAAAATAATCTAGTAACTCAAATTAATGTAAGGAAACAGGTTGATTCCCATCTCTACTTCTTACTGTGCTATCTTAAGCAAGATATATAACCCAGCATTTCAGTGTCCTCTTCTATAATATGGGATATTAACACTACCTGGTAGGGCTGATTTGAGGGTTAGAGAATAGTGTATTTTAAGCACCTAGCACATGGTCTGGCACATGGTTTAATAAATGATTATGCTATTGGCTCTTGTTAGGCATAATAAATTGGTGAGGTTAAGTTAGATAAACTAACTCTCTTTCAATATTTTTCATCCACCAAAGGATAAAATAATAGTTTTTTTTCCCTTCCTGTCTTCTGTCTAATCTGTTACCTTCCTCCCGCTTCCTTCCCACCAAAAAACCCCCCACATACAGGAAAGAAGGTGGAAAGTTTGGTTTTGCAGAGTCTATAGCAAATCAAAGGATCACAGCATTTAAAATGGAAAAGGCCCCTATTGATACCTCGGATGTAGAAGAAAAAGCAGAAGAAATCATTGCTGAAGCAGAACCTCCTTCAGAAGTGTATCTTTATTTGGTGGTTTTTGCAGTAACAAGATTCATAACACTTGGCATTATAATATTAGGCTATATGAAGGATGTGTATACTGAAATTAGTTTTTGTAAACACTGTACTTTGTTAGAGAAAACACTTAAAATACAAGATAGTGATGTGAGTCATATTCTGTTGATGGTATAACATTCAGCTTCCCTTCAGTTATCCTGGAAAAACCAGATTGTGTTTTAAGGACCAATTTAATTTAGTACTGTAACTAAAATGTTGAAGCTGTCTCTTCACATTTCTTATTATTAATTGCATCCATAAAATCTTGCCTGAGTTATTTTTTCTTCTTCATTGTTCAGCCATCCATAGTGTAGCTATATTAAGTTTTTTTTTTCCCTAGGAACTTTGAGGCACACTTGAATCAATCTTACAAGAAGAAAACTTTCATTCTCATCTTTTTCAACAGTCCATCAAATAGCAATATTTTTGTTACTCAGTTTTCTTAACTTGTTAAGTGTTTCTACACCTGTGCTGTGGACTCCTGGAACTGCCCAAATTGGAGAGGGAGTAGAAAACTCCTGGGGTGATCTTGAAGACTCTGAGAAGGAAGATGATGAAGGCGGTGGTGATGAAGCTATCATTCTTGATAGTATAAAAATGGACACTGGAGTAGAAGTCTCTGATATTGGAAGCCAAGGTAGGTGACACTTTGTGGCACACTTATCACTATATATTACATATATATAGTATTACCGTATAGTTATATATACAATAATGCATAAAATGTGTATATTAATTTATATTATCACTATATATAGTAATATATAGCATATCAGCTATATAGAGATGTATATTAGATAAATAACATACAGGATACTATATATAGAGAATATAGATATATAGTTAAATATAGGGATATAAGTATTGCATTTTTAGAGGGGCTAAATATTGTGATTTAAATTTCAACTAAATTATCGTGGCTAACTGCAGTACTAATACTACTTTCTAAAAGAATATGCATATCTTTGTAGAGTAGTGGTACACTTTGGCATAAAATGATAGTGACATTTTTAATTAAAAAAAAATTTTTTTTGTAACGTATTTGGGTGGGTTTTAAGGGAATGAGTTTCTGGAAGATCTTATTCCTCCGTGCTGTCTTTTTTTGTGGTTTCTAGACTGAAACAAAAAGCCCATCCTTTATCAGAACATGTAATACTGTCTAAATAAAACTTTCTGGGATAGAAACATTACACTGGTATAGCAGCCACTAGCTCCACGTGGCTATTGAACACTTGAAATGTGGTTTGTATTACTGAGAACTGAATTTTAAATTTTATTTAATACAAAATTAAGCAGCCACATGTGGCTAGTGGCTACCATACTAGACATTGCAGTATTAGAACATAAAAAAATTCTAGAAGTGACTAGAATACTGATAGTCCTAGACGTTGCTTGCATTTTGAAAGCCATAGAACTGAAGAAGTTGTTTTTGTGTATGGTTATTTTCACTTAAAAAAAAAAAGCAAATTCTTGCTGGTCTATATAATAGAATAATGACTTATTTTCTTATGTGGTAAGAACAGAAATCCTACAAGGAACTGGGAACTAGGCTGGCAGGGAAAACTGAAGGTGATATGTTTAGTAGGAATGTAAGACAAATACTTCTGTTTTCAAAGAGAGAAATTATGAACACTACTAGAGCCTGAGCTTTTTGTTTTTTTACTTAATAGGTAAGGAAAAAATTTCCCATTGATTGGGACCCTTACTCAAATTTCCCAGTGGTTACTTCTATTTGGTATAATTCTTCCAAATACTTGTCCCAGGTATTTATTTACTCTCTGTGCAGTAATGTAAGCTAATGCTGCATAGACTTATGTAGCATTGAATATAACTAGTTGGTTTAACAATTCTCTTATTGTTGAAGATGTAAGTTGTTTCCATTTTTTCACTGTTAACAATATCCTTGCACTTGCATATACCTTATATGTTTGTTTAGTGTATTCTTCTAACAGTGAATAGTATTTTCAATTGAATATAATGAAGGTGGACCTAAGAATTGGAAAAATGGAGCAGGTACAGCCTTTCTAAAGCATGTGAAGAAAGGGAGAAACTAACTGAAAACTAAAAATACAAAGAATTGATATGGGTTAATTCACATTTTATGTATATCATTAACTAATGATCAGGAGAAAAATGGGCAAAAGACAGGGAGCAGTACTCAAAATATACAAATGGCCAGTAATATTTTTCATGGTCAGCCCTGATAGTAATACAAATAAAATCCAAAGAAAAATGACATGGCATTTTTTGTTACCGTATTTTGGGCAGTATTAAAAATACCAGCAATGCCAAAGGTATATGGGAAATGGGTTCTTTTATTTATTGGAATGTAAACTGGAACTATTTCTGGAGGAATAGAGTAGCACAAACAATTCAATTGTCTCTACAAAAGATGCTATATAGATTTCCCCCTAACTTTTCTATTATGACATGTACCAAATTGTCACGCCATTCGAGCACCTGTAGGAAATAAGAGTTTAAAGAAACAAATGTTACAGACGAGTTCTAGAGTGCTCTAAGAAGCTGATTTAAAGAGAAGAGTAAGCCTCCACCTAAAGAGTGGCATGGGCTATTATATGCAAATAGTCTTATTTTTATTTATTTTTTGGGATGGAGTCTTCCTCGTCACCCAGACTGGAGTACAGTGGTACTGCAACCTCCACCTCCCTGGTTCAAGCGATTCTCATGCCTCAGCCTCATGAGTAGTTGGGCCTATAAGCACATGCTACCACAACTGGCTAATTTTTCTGTTTTTAATAGAGATGGTGTTTCACCATGTTGGCCAGGCTGGACTCAAGCTTCTGACCTCAGGTGACCAAAATGACCTCAGCCTACTAAAATGCGGGGATTAAAAGTGTGAGCTACCACGCCCAGCCCAGCCCCAGCCCCAGCAATGAGTTTTAGAACGTCTGATAGAAATAAACTCGTGCAGAAATAAATATTGCAAGAGATTGCTTACCCCTTTCTTTTTTTTTTTTTTAAAAAAGATGCTCCCATAATACTCTCAGATAGTGAAGAAGAAGAAATGATCATTTTGGAACCAGACAAGAATCCAAAGAAAATAAGGTAACACATTTCTGGTTTATTTCAAATGTATATATATATATATTCAACACTTCTAGAGGTTTGCTCTCTGGTTTTACTCTCATCTTGCCACATGACTATAAACAAAAAGACGTCCCTTTTTCATTAGCGATCCATCTGTTCTGTGATTTCTTTACCTTGTGATTTATAAAAATTAGGACCAAAATCTATGGAACTCTTTGGATGCCAGTCTTACACATTTTATATCCTATTGGAAAACTAAGAAATGCCTCTTACTTCAATAATCCAAAACTTAACAAGCATACGCTTAGTAAATTCTTACTTTATTCACAGAACACAGACCACCAGTGCAAAACAAGAAAAAGCACCAAGTAAAAAGCCAGTGAAAAGAAGAAAAAAGAAGAGAGCTGCCAATTAAAGCTAACAGTTGTATATTTGTATATATAACTATTAAAAGGATATTTATTCCATTCTAAGAACCCTGGGTATTTTTTATTCACAAATCCATTATAAAATCTAGCAGGGTTTTAAAAATAGTTTTTTGTTTTTAATGTTATGCTTTAAAATAATAAACCTTCTGGAGCATTTCTCGTCTGTTAATTTGCACGTAAGCTTCCCACCCTCTTCCGCTCCCAGCCTCTGTTTAGTTTGCAGAACCTAAACAGGTTTTACAAAGAGTGAAAAAGTCTGTATTCAGAGGGGATTATGCCCATCAGCAAATTGATCCAGTTGCTTAGGAAAATGAATGTTAGAATTTGAGGGTCTGTTTTCCTAAACCTACTTTAATTTTAGAGGAAGGTTTTCACTTCCCATTATATAGTAAACCAAGTAAACTTTTTAAATTGAAATCCTGAAGAAGTTAAATTTGACTTGCGAAGTTTTCCAAATCAATTTATTATCCTGACAGCTGGCATCATTAATACTTTAACAAAACCACTTAAAATTAGCCAAATATCTAAGACAGATACATATACAAAAGATATACAAATTAAAACCATTTAAAAAGTAATAGATACCATAATTTGTACTTGGCCATAACTTCTGTACTCAGAAATGATTGTAAAATTAAAACCTAAGTTAAAAACTGTACACCATATACTTTGAGTGATTTACATCTTAGAAAACAAAGGCAGTCTTTCATTGTTACAGATTTAGTGTCTCTGGTGGGTTGAGGAGAGAAACACCATGATACCTGTAAGTAGGAAAAAAAAACAAAAACATTTTTAGTAAACAGTCACTGGGTAAAGGAGATCATGGAATAATGTTTGTACTCATGTATTGGGAACTAAAAAATGCTATTTCTCTCTGACCGAGTTGATGGTTTTAGAAACATTGGTCCCTGAAACACACATGCATGCCCCTCTTCTCTCTCCTCCCCCAGACCCAGGGCAGAAAGCATGAACTGCAACTTTCTTCAAACACATAACCAATTAAGAGAACAGCTTCTTAAGGAGGCTATGGCAGATTCATGAATGAAGTTAAAATGTCAAAGATCTCTGAACCATAATCTAGAAAAGTAAGCTTCAATATTCAAATTAATTCTTACTTTGAATTTTTGTACTTTTCTCTTATTGACTGTTGTGCATGCTGTGGAGCTTTGAGGTAGGTCTGGTGAAGGTCCATGAGACAAGGCTTAAGACTTTCCAGGGTATATCCAGTCTTTCGTATTAATGATTCAGGCTACAGAGAAGGGAATAGGAAGCCCTGAGTTGTGCTTTTAGTAACAGACACCAGTTAATAGTTAGCATTAAGCTTATGTTAAATTTCAGTACTAATCTTTAACTTTTCCAACTACTAGCTTTCTCAGGCCATTATTCCATCTCTCGATCCATTTTTTACTACTTTCTCTGCCAGCAACAGGTCAGATGCTTTTTAAAAAGCTCACCTTTCAATCCAAGTTACAACTAAGCTTACTACCTAACAAAAAGCTACTGTTCAACAGGTAACATGCCTTAAACAGTATATAATCATCCCTCAGTATCCATGAGGGATTGGTTCCAGGACCCTCCCCAAGTATACCCAAATCTGTACATATTCAAGTCCTGCAGTCACCCTTCTATATATATGGGTTTTGAATTCCCTGAATAATGTAGTTTCAATCCACATGTAATTGGAAAAAAATCCATGTGTAAGTGGACTCACACAGTTCAAACCTGTATTTTTCAAAGGTCAACTGTATATATTTGAAGTTTTTCCAAGTAAGAACATCTAGGCAACCCTCAGTTTTGTAGGACAATTATTATTTAATCTGGCATAGGCATTTCAGTCACAAGATAGGTGTGTGAAGACCGTAATACATACCCAGCTTTGTCCTGTGACTGTGTAGAGTGCTAAATGAAAGGCGGCTCCAGCAATAACTGATGGCAAATACTTTAGGTATGGGTCAGCATCTATCAAACTTAATTCTCCCAAAAACTGGAATAAAAAATACTTTATGATCACAAGAGCGTTTAGAATTCAAATGTCAAACCTCTGCCTTCTAACCTAATTTTTTCCTGCCTTTGATAATGGCTCTGTAGCAACCCTAGAAAAAAATATTTCACAGCCTCATCTTTAAACATATCAATCATTTTAGTGTTTTGTTCCATCCTCATCCTGTATTTTCCCTCCTTTATTAACTTTTAAAAAACAATTCTTCTGACTACCCATCCCCAAGATGTCATCCTTAGACCTCTGCTTCTAGTGCTTTCCTGATACAGATTATCTTTTGCCAGCAGCAGGCTTTCTTCCATACTGCAGCATTAATCTCCATCTGAATACTAAATCTCTTCACCATGCTGTACAAAGGAACTATGTTCCTGTACAAAGGAATTAGGGCTTACATTACCTAAGAATTGCCATTCAACAAAATGAAAGTTAACTCACCATTGCTAAACTTTCAACTTTGCTGTTTGCAGGCTGCTGATGCAGAAAGTATTGGGTAAGAAACTGATTTACTGTTGGAGCAGCTAAGTCAAAAGTAAGGACTTTCAAAACTAGATGCTCCATTCTCAGAACTTGTTTCTTGGTGTAGGTATCATCTGTAATGTACACAAACTCTGCTACTTCTGGGGGGTATATTTCTTCAAACTTTCTACAATGAAAAAAGTTTTAAGTAATCAGTCCTAAAAGAGAAGCAAGCTTCCTTATCCCAATTCTGAAATCCCATTAGCAGAATATATGGAATAAATCCAAAATCCATACCAACTGCATTTCCAGACACTTGATCATCATTTCTAGTAAAGACTGGATAGCTAATTGCTAATTAAAAGGCCCAAATCAATAAAGGACTTTTGAGATATTTTTCCCAGTTCAGTCAAAGGAAGTAAATGAAAGGCATGAGACTTCTCAAGATGGGAACAATGCCGGAGTTCACCAAGTAGCTGAAAATTTAGGAAATACAAATCTTAGGAAAACATGTTTCATGTTTTCATTTTTAAATTTAGTGTTTTTTTTTGAGACAGTCTTGCTCTCTTGCCCAGGCCAGAGTGCAGTGGTCCAATCTTAACTTACTGCAACCTCCCCGCTCCAGGTTCAAGCGATTCTCCTGCCTCAGCCTCCCCAGTAGCTGAGATTACAGGCATGTGTCACCATGCCCAGCTAATTTTTGTATTTTTAGTAGAGACAGGGTTTCGCCATGATGACCAAGCTGGTCTCGAACTCCTGACCTCAAGTGATCCGCCCACCTTGGCCTCCCAAATTGCTGGGATTATAGGTGCAAGCCACCGCACCCAGCCTTTACTTCTTAATAAAAGAGACACTGCTTATATGCCAGAAAGTAATATTGGAAGCAAAATGTTTTAAAATTTCTAACCTAGTGTACTATATCGTCTTCAAGGAATCCAGTTTGGGGAAAAACAGTGTTATAGATTAGAACACAGTTTCATCCTCCTCCACTTCCCCAACCCCACCACATTGCCATCCCTAAAGTAGTCACTGACTCTCTGCCTGGTGTATGTTAAAAGGTCACCATTAAAAATCAATTTCTTCCCTAGACAAAAGATCGTGATCACTTTTAAACAAACCAAGGTGGACTTACGAGGCTAACAGCATAGCAGCAGTGCCCACAAGCTGAAGCTTTCCTCTCAGCACTGACATGGAAGAAAGGAACCTATCAATGTAGTTCACAGCCAAATGCAGGGTCTCATTCTGTAGTTTATATTCTTCTCCTACTTCAACTAACCAGTCCACGAGGATAGCTCTCATACTGTTAGTGATGTCTGGCTGTTTCTTCATGTAACCCACTTTAGGTTTACATTTAACCTATTGAGAAAAGTATTTAGTAGTGTTAAAATTGCAATTAGATTATTTTACAATTAAGAGAGGCTACATGCTATAAACTTAACTGTAGCATTAGAATAATTCATTAGTTTAAAAATTTAAACATTATCCTCTCAATTTCATTTAGCCACATTTAACAAATACATTACACAAACTGGATTCAGAGAACCTTTACCTCCATTTCCCTAAGGTATGTGTGAATATCCTCATGGTAGTCTGGTACTTCATTAACACTCACTGGCTTTTCATCTTCTAATACAATTGACATGTCCATAGTATGTGGTGACTCTGGGACAAATAAAAAGATATGATTAAATTAATTGTTTGTCTACTTAGTTTAATAGCTAAAAATGACTGCCCTTGTAAGGAATTTCATATTAACAAAGCACTTATTTCATCAAACTAAAAAGAGCTTCTCATGACGAAAAAGGTAGAATATTTTACCTTAGTCTCAGTATCTCTGTACATATAGCTTTGGAATGATTTTAGTTAATGAAGGGGGAAAGAAAACCATATTGGTAGGCCCCTAACAGGAAAACGAGAATCAGGTATTATCTTAAAGTATCCATCTTCCACAACAGAAAGGAGCAGATGGCATGGTGGTTCTGTTAGGACAGAACACTTAAAATCCAAGTTTTGAGATAATATCTAAGATTTGCCCTAAGAGAGACTGCAGATCCCAGAGTCTGACATATACAAAGCCCAAGTAGGCGATAGCTAGAATCAGTTAAATGGCCTCCATTAACAATTGTTATTAAGAAATTAGGTTTGTTATGGGCAAATGGATTAACACTATAAATAATTTATTTTTTGTAGTATAAATTATCTTTTGAAGCAAAGAGTATCATCCATTATTCTTTTCGCTTCAAAGATCACCTTGAGATTAAACATTTTCTGCAAAATTTTGATAAAAACACACAAATTATTATTTCCAAAGGACTTTTCCTGCTCACCCCTCCTTCCCCACGATTAATACAACTAAAAACTAAAATGAGACTGGATTTAGTGAGCTGTCCAGTGACTCGATATCCCTAGGGCAAAGAAACAGTACAAACTGCAAAGAGCTGTTTGCAGCAGCTACTTTAATACATGGGTAAGAGTAAACAGCTATGGTACAACTGTTTACTTGTAGGAGGAAAAGTGTCACTTTCTGGTATCAGATGATAATCCAGACTGGTTTTATAGAAACAAAATTATAAAACTGGAAGAGATGTTATGTAATCACAATATTTAAGACTGCATCTTCAAATATCACTCTCTAAGTGATATATAAGTGAGTTAGATAAAACTGAAATCTATTCTCCCAACCAAGAACACATTTATGGGATCAGATTAAAATAAGCATTTAAGATCTAATTATAATCAGACTGATGTGACTGGCAGTGAACCTGAAAGAACACTAGATTAGGATCCTTTTGTACATCACCAGGTCGAGTGTTAGCTGTGAGATCTGAGATAAGTCACATCCTTTCTAAGCCTTGTTACACTAAACCTAACTCACTGTAATCAAAATGACTACATAAGACATCTTAAAATGCAAATCATTAATATCTAATAATTATAATTACCGTAAATTCATATAGATTTTCCTTAAAACTTACCAAAACTACCATCCATTGGATAATCAAGAGGGACCAATGGTTTTCTGGGTCCAGGTAAACTAATGGCTGAATTAAAAGCCAGGGCATCTTCACGCTCCGTTTTTTGAGATTCAGCTGGCTTCTTCTGAGTCTCTTTTTCTGCTTCATCCACATGAATGGTGAACGCAGGCTGTTTACTGTTTGCTTTCCAAGGAGGAACGGTGACATGCTCATCATTTACAGGAAGATCCTTAAGGGGTGCAACCTAAACAAAAATAAATAACTGGCTTTGAGCCTACTAAATAGTTTTGCATTCTTTCTCTTATGGGTGTTGGCCTTTGCTTTTTCTCCCAAATACTCTATCAGGAATTAAACTTTCTGGGACAAACAATAGTTTGAGTATTCAAAAGAGAAGGGATGTTCCCATTTGTCACAGGCATTCCCACAAAGGCTATCAATAGATAACACTAGGTGGAATTATGCAAAACTAATCAGGGCCACAAGAAGGGTCGGGTGGCAAGTCAATACATGACAAGTTTAGGAAAGACATGGCAAAAAAGTGTTGGTTCACCACTGTCGCCCGAGGGTGGAGCAACAGAGCAAATCCGGCTAAAATGGCGGAATTTGCCAAAAGCAAAGTTATTTCGCACACCCTTTTCTAAAGTAGAGGTTATCTCTTAACCGTGAGGAGGAAGAGGGTCAGAGTCCTACAGTAGTGCCTGGGGTTTAAAAGTGGAGAGAAAGGCGCGGAGCTGAGCGAAGACTACACGTTTTAGAGCTTGGTTTGACCCCATTATGTACAGGCAGATGCCACCTATAGAGAGCAGACGGGCAGCATACACACAGTGTTGCCGGGGTCCTGATGCTAATAATGGGAGGATTCATATTGTGGCATCCCACACACCAGCACCAAGTGGACTCCAGACCCTGGCCCCCTTCCAAAAGCCCAGGACATGCCTTCTCGCCACTCTTCTCTGCCTGCTAAGCCAGTGCCAAACCCTGCTCGACCCACCCTCCTGCAGATATCCCGCATCCCTTTACCCGTCGCGTCTTCGGCCTCTGCTGCTGCGCTAGACCCCGCGGGTTCCCGGCCTTCAGTACCGCCAGCGCGGCCCGGGTCCGCGGTTGCTGGACGGGCGCTGCCTTTTCCGGGTTGATATTCTCCTGGTCCTCTTGGAGCGCAGTCTGCTGCAATGCTAGCAGCGCTGAGCCCGCCTCGCGGGTCGCAGGCCCCGGCGCGGAGTTGCCCAACATCACTGCTCCCGGGAGTGGACGGCGGGATCAGCCTGCGGCGCCAAGCAGCGTGCACTCTGCCCAGCCCACCCGGCCAAAGAACAGTCGTAGCCGCCGGTCGCAGCCCAGGCCAGCCTACCCGCCCGCCCGCTCACCCAGCTCGAGACCACGCAGGGTCGAGGAGGTTGCGAAAGGCGCAGGAAGGCACGGCCGGGCGTGGCGGGCCAAAGACACCCCGAGATGTAGCGAGCAGCCCGCCGGAGCGGCGGCTGTTCTTGCAGTTCAAGTATCCCGCGACTATTGAAATGGACCAATGAAAGCGCTCGCAGCCTTGACGTCATTCGAGGCGACAGGGTCGCAAGCGAGTGAAGGAAGCACCAAAGGAAACTGAGTAGGGGCGGGGCAGGAGGGAGAAACGAACTGGGGCTGGGGCGGGAGAAAACGCCTGCGCGGGTCGGGGAGAGGTAGGGGTACTTAGGGCCCGAGCTTCCGATTACTTTGAGCCACCTAGAGAGCGAGGCGGTCCAAAGGCTGACTCTAAGCCTTTTAGGGAATTAAACGGAATTAAACTTTGGCGACTATCATTTGGGCTGCCCAGCCTTTAGCTCTGGGACCTCTAGTTAGCTCAAGTGACTTTTTCCCAAGGTCTAAAATCTGGACCACGTTTTTCAGTATCTCCGATTCTCCGTTTTCTTATTTGTTAATAGGGACTAATAACTACAGTCATACGGTTGTTAGGATTAAATAATGTGCATAAATTAACACGGAGCTCACATAGTAATACAGTACTCAAGTGTCAGACTGTAGTAATATCATCTTAACATTTAGGCATTTATTCATAGTAACCAGAAATTGTGTTTTATGCTTTTTATTTTTCCTAATGAAGATGCAATTAAGTGCCACCTTGAACTACTGTTGATATATATATAATAAATATACAATGCATTACAAGATATTCAAATAGAGTCATTAATTTTTATCTATTTTTCCCCAAGCTGCGGCAGCCAACAAAAAATACAATGACATTCTAGTGACCTAGATATAATTATGTTCCTTTCAGAAGTAAAGTTTCTTTAAATATAGTAAAAACAATACGATCTTATTAAAATAAAATTCTCTTAACTATATGTGCCTGTAACAAATTTTTATATTTATATACGAAGCTTGCACGTACCTAGTAAGTATAATAGCATATCATTAAGAAGCATTGTTTTCTAAAAAATTAGTGAGTCTGCCCTTCTTGAAACAAAGCTTATTTTCCATTATCTTTATGCCATTTTAAGACGTTTCAATATTTCTTTGAAATTAATAAATATGAATTAAGATTAATGTACAAAACTTCTATAGCCTTAATGTCATATATGATAAAAAGAGATCATACTGGTGTAGGAAAATCTAAGATGGCATCACTATTTCTGCACTCTTCACTTGTAGCATGCTTGAATAGCTCCACTGGTTACAGCATGTCTAGTTAAGATCCCCTGACTCTGTGTAAGCTCTTCTTATTTCCCTGACTACAATTTATAGCACTGAGCCAAGTTCAGCATTTCCACAAACTGCAGCAGAGTCATAAAACATCACCAAGCAAAAGGAAAATCAGTTGCAAATCAATCCTATCTCCTAGAAAAAATAATTGGTAGGTTACTTCCACTAGCTGGCAACATACATAGTAACCAGGACACAAAGCAAGTACCAGTACTTGGGTTCTGGTCCCAGCTTTATAAAATACTAGCATGTCCTCTTAATCACAAAATTTCACTGAGAATCAGTTTTCTTATATGATTTGACAAACTTATACAACAGTTGTTAAGATCAAATAAGGTAATATATAAAAATACATTTTGAAACCTATAAAGCAGTTTATATATTTATGTGTTTATGTACCTTGTAATACATTTGAATATATTTTCATTTTCCACATATTACTTCTCAATTTAAAAATTAAAACAGCCACTTATCAAAAATTCATTAAAATCCTATTTAAATCATTCTATTTGTGTTTTAAAAATAAAAACTCTTTTAGAAAGTTCAACTTGTCAAAAGAAACAGAAGCATTACTTTAAAAAGCCATTATATCTCAAATATTTTTAGATATAAAAAAGCAGTTGAAATTAAAGTATGTACACAGTTAACTTCTAATTCTGTTTTAACATTTTTCATTTAAACAGACCACTTCTTTGGGACTTTACCTTATTTGTATTTCATGCTGCATCAAAGAATGAAATCAATGCATTTTGGTCATAACTGTCCAGAATTTCCAATAGAAGGGGTACTTTAGTTTTTACATTGGTGCCTTTGAACTTAAATTTATCTATGAAAAGATCAGTGATCATGCCTATAAAGAAAAAACATAAATTTCCTGTCAGTGATTAGTTATATTTAATTACACAGTATTTCACTAAAGTAATTGCTTGATAATCTATTTTTAAGCACCTGTAATTCCATTATTTAACATACACAAACCTAAAAGCCATGATGTTTTCAAAAATATTCATTTTGGGGGGGATTTTAAAACAAGTTTCAAGATATAAATAGTTTGCCTAATAACCCTCTTAACAATTGATTACAAGCTATTAATTCAGACAATCAACTACTGGTCATTTTTGAACTGCTATCAGTATATATAACATCACAACAAGTGGTATCTTTTTTCCACCAAGCAGACCATTTTGACATAGTGTAGGCAGATTCTATTTTTAACAGCTTATCTGAATTAAAATATTCCATCTACATGTTGACCATTCTTGGGATTTGACTTGAAGGCAAATAGTCCTAAGTTCAAAGATCTGGGCAAATCATTTCGCCTTGAGTTTTCTCATATGTAAAATAGGAATTATTCAAGCTGTAAATCCTTTATCCAAAAAGCTTGATGCAAGATGTATTTCAGAATTTTTCCTATTTTAGGAAGATAATGAAAGGAATATACTATAGTATTAACCCTAAGGGGACTGAGTGGCAGCATTCAATAGCAAAACATAGTACTATTTCTGTCACAAAATATATGGATGAATATTTGCACTAAGTGGAATAAAAAAGATATAACTTCGGGCTGGGCACCGTGGCTCACTCCTGTAATCCCAGCACTTTGGGAGGCTAAGGTGGGCAGATCACGAAGTCAGCAGTTTAAAAGCAGTCTGGCCAATCTGGTGAAACCCCGCCTCTACTAAAAGTACAAAAAAATTAGCTGGGCATGGTGGCACGCACCTGTAATTCCAGCTACTCAGGAGGCTGAGGCAGGAAAATTGCTTGAACCCAGAGGGCAGAGGTGGCAGTGAGCCGAGATTGCACCACTGACTCCAGCCTGGGGACCAAGCAAGACTCTGTCTCAAAAAAAAAAAAAAAAAAAAAGAAGAAGAAGAAGAAAAAAGAAAACCTCCTGTCAGGTTAAGTCAAGTTTTGTTATTAAATTAATTCAGATTAAGTCAAGATTTTGCTGTCAAATTACTTATGAAAAAAACTTTGATTTACAAAGCTGTCTGGATTTTGCAATCAGTGATGTTATGTACAGCCAATCTCATAAGTTATTACAAGAATAAAAGAGATCATATGCTTGCCATGTAATAAAGGTTAAGACATTAAATACAGCCACAGTTTGCGAGAAAGTCTCTGGATATGTAATAAGAAATTCAGTAGGCAGGCTTAAGGATCAGTGTGGACTAATGATACCAATGGCTCTACAGTGACTATGGAAGACTTGGCATAGTGTAAAAGGCATGCATTTTGGAGTGAGAAGATTCTAATGCAGGCATTATCACTAGCTTGCTAGGTGACAACAAATTCCTTAGACTCAGATTTCAGTTAAAGTGTATGAAAAATGAAGATAATACCACTTAACGTTGCAGAGCTATTGTAAGGATTAAATATCTCACCTGATTATGAAGACAGTGTAAATAGTGTGCTATATACAACAGGTCTTATGTAAAGATTGCTAATAAAATTGTTTGTCTTAAGCTGTTTCTTCCTTCCTCACTCCTTCTTTCCCTCCCCTCACCTCCTTTACTCTGTTTCAATACAATTTGTGAAACATTCAACTTCTCACCACCAAAGTAAGTTTGGAATTGTAAATTGACACAACACGAATACTGTATATCCTTTATTAAATTTTGCCTTAACATTTTTAAATGCTGCATTTTTATATTTCACAATAGCAACAAAACATGACAAATATTTATGTGAAATACAGTCTAAGCTCTAAAGGTTTATAGATTACATTCATTTTATACCAGGTTTGTTCATATATATAGATTAATTCATCACGGTATACTTATTTCTTAATATACTTGTATTTTATCAAGTAAAAAAATTAAATATTAAAAGTGGCTTGACAAAATTATCCTGTGCAATAAATTGGTTGTCAAGCAATTTACTGATTCATGACTGGTTCATGAATCATGACTGATGTAATCTTTTTATCTTTCTGCCCAGCTTCTCTTATATGATCCTTGGGAAATAGACAGTTGAAAAGAAATATGTTAAGGTATTCTAGAATGGTCCACTAACCATAGAGTCTTTCAAGATGTGCAGGTTGCTTTTTGTATTCTTCCTGTAGGTGATCTGCCTCTTCTAGAATACAGCGATATTCTGGTATCAAAAAGTTCATATTTCCCTCATGAATCTGCAATTCCTTATTTAAAATTAAAAACAGAAGCACCTTAATATTCAAAATTCAATCCAATGTAATGTTAAAGTAACGATAATTTTAGAAATCCTGTGACTTAAAATAATAATCACCAGTCCACGACAACACATGTACTTACTTTTAAAGCATCAATTAACTGCACTTTCTTAGCCAAAAGCAACTGGTACTCCAGCTTTGGGTGGATTAGCTTTAAAGTGTGTTGGACTGATACTTCATTTATCTCTAGAAGGAGGTGACCAGATGCAGTTAGATAAATCACTTTGATCAGAAACATTAATAATGTAACAACAACACAAAATAAACATCAGAAAGAATTATTAATTTTGTTTGTTTCTTTACCGTATGATATGTTGAGGTTAATTTTCCTTTTTGTAGCTTCTTTAGAAAGCACATCTTTTAGGATGGAGATAGTAGAAATGTTGTCAGATTTAAAAACTCCCTCTCCTTTTCTATAAAATTAATATATTTTTTAAAAGAATAGCTGTAGAAGGAAATTGTCCAGTACATATATATTTTATGATTAGTACTTAGTGAATAGATTTGACTGTAGATTTCTTTTGTATACATATATGATTAAAGCAAATTTAAACATGTAATCCTTTACTATTATATTAATTCAGCTTCTGAATATACTCGTAAAACTAAACAAAAGATATATGCCTCCTAAAGATGTGACAATTTGTATAAAAACTTCATTTAGAACAACTTTTACCTTCACTTTTCACTAATATTTCCAACAGCCAACCTCATATATATACATATATAAAATGCACTTAGAATTGCTTACTTACATAAGTGTGTTTTTCTTTCATGTAATCACACAGATTACAATGTGACTATATGCTTTATCCTTAAAAGAAATCTGATATCAAATATGTAAGAATGAAATCTGCTGTTTTTCATGCTCAGCATCCAATGCCACTGCTTATGGTCAGAGGACCGTTATTTTTCTTTTCTTTTTTTGAGACAGACTCTCATTCTGTTGCCAGGCTGGAATGCAGGGGCGCGATCTCGACTGACTGCAATCTCCACCTCCTGGGTTCAAGCGATTCTCCTGCCTCAGCCTCCCAAGTAGCTGGGATTACAGGCAGGCGCCACTACACCCAGCTAATTTTTTTATATTTTTAGTAGCGATGGCATCTCACCATGTTGGCCAGGATGGTCTCAATCTCCAGAACTTGTGATCCGCCCGCCTTGGCCTCCCAAAGTGCTGGGATTACAGGCATGAGCCACCACGCCCGGCCAGGATCGTTATTTTTCTTTAGGGTACCACTCCTCTTTCTCTTGCCCTCTTCAGTCCATATAGTTTCAGTGGCATTGGTCTCAATCTATTTATGGGACTTCAGGAGGAAGCATTGAGCAGTACATTCCATACCCCTGACCACAGTGGTTCATGGCTTGACAGTGATACTCAATCCTGGGATTTTTACTGGAGCTAGTGGGCAAGAGAAGTTCTATAGCAGCTGAAAATATATATAACTGGATTCTAGGAACTGCTGGTGGCCATAACACTGCATGGTAAAGCCAAGAAAAGATAAAAGCAGAACTGAACATGGGATAAAATCTTGATGACATCAATTAAGCCACTGATCCAGTTGTGCATGAGGCAGATTATTGCTAGACTTTTGAGTTATGTGAGATGATAAATTTATTTTATTTGGTTAAGTTGCTTGCATTTGGTTCCTTTTTACGATGACCAAGTTTCCTAATTAATATATATCATCTTTCATATAGTTAATGCCTTGTCATTTGGTTTTCACACACACACAAATGATGTATGCCAACTAGCTATATGCAAATGATAATTGCTTTGGCCTGGTGTAGTGGCTCACGCCTGTAATCCCAGCACTTTGGGAGGCCAAGGCAGGCAGATCACTTGAAGTCAGGAGTTCAAGACCTCATGTTGGCCATGGTGAGACCTGTCTCTACTGAAAATACAAAAATTAGCCAGGCGTGGTAGCACACTCCTAAAATTCCAGCTGCTCAGGAGGCTAAGTCATGAGAACCACTTGAGCCTGGGAGGAGGAGGCTGCAGTGAGCCGAGATTGCGACACTGCACTCCAGCCTGGGCTGATGAGTAAGACCCTGTCTCAAAACAAACAAAAAAAAAGATAATTTTTTTTTTCTAGAAATGAATAATACACTTACTACTTTGATCTCAATTGTGTTTTAGAAATCATGACATTTCTATTAGTCTTTAATCTTAACAGATGATCTTTAGTAAACACATAGTGCCAGGTACTATAGAATGACTCAAATGGTTATCTTCTTTTAATCATCATAACAATTCAATAAAGTAAGTGCTATTATTTTCATTCTTCAGAAAAGAAAACTGAAGCTCAGAGAGTTAAGCAACCAGCTAGGGTCACATAGCTGGTTAAGTCACAGAGCCAGGATTCAAATCTAAGTACATCTGCCTGCAAAGCACATACGTCTACACTACCTCCATACACATATATTTTATTCAGGCATCTGAAAAACATCTGTTGAGCATCTATTATGTGCAAAACTATGTTTTAGGTCCTTGGAGGCTACATACAAAAATATTTAAAATTAGACTGTCCACAAAAATAAAGTTTAACGTAGAGAAATAAGTTTATATAAAAATTATTAGGGGCCAGGCGTGGTGGCTCATGCCTGTAATCCCAGACTTTGGGAGGCCAAGGCAGGCAGATCATGAGGTCAAGAGATCGAGACCATCCTGGCCAACATGGTGAAACCCTATCTCTACTAAAAATACAAAAATTAGCTGGGCATGGTGGCACATGCCTGTAGTCCCAACTACTCAGGAGGCTGAGGCAGGAGAATCACTTGAACCCAGGAAGTGGAGGTTGCAGTGAGCCAAGATCGTGCCAAGGCACTCCAACCTGGTGACAGAGCGAGACTCTGTCTCAAAAAATATATAATAAAAAATAAAAAATAATTATATACTTTAAGCAGATAACAATAAATATCACAGACAAGTAAGAAAAAAATGCTATGGAAAGAGAGAAGAGAATCAAGGAAGGCTTCAAAAATGTAGCTACTGCTGGGTACGGTAGCTTGCACCTATAATCCCAGCTACTGAGGAGGCTGAGGCAGGAGGATTACTTGAAGCCAGGAGTTTGAGACCAGCTTGGGCAACACAGTGTGACCCTGTTTCTTAAAAAAAAAAAAAAAAAAAAAAGTAGCTATTAAGCTGGACCTTAAAGGATAAACAGTTTTGAATCTTAAGAAAAAATATTCAAAGCCACAGAATGATAAAGAGCAAAGGTGTGCTATTATAAAAGTATATAATATGCTAGGGGCATATTGAATTGTCTGCTATGATTAATGTGTGAGGTTCATTGTGGTACTTCAAAATGGGAGTAATTATTACAGGTTTAGACACAGATAAGCTTCCTTGGACGGTATAGTGAAAAACCTCCATAGAATGGATGTTAAAACCAATTAGATTTCTGAAGAGTTCTTGGTTCTAAAAGGCTGAATTCTGAGGTAAAATTATGTTTTTAGAACAATACCGTTATTATTTTAAAATAACAAGAGAAGCAAAAGGTATTCTACTTCTTGCTCCTGAGTTGAGAGAACTTAGGAGAATACCACAATTATCTGCTTAGGGAAAGACCCTTAAGAGGCCAGAGAAACAATAATGAGCTCTCTCCCAGACAACACAAAGCAAAACAAAAACAAAAACAAAAACACACACACAGAAAACAAAAACAACCTACAGGCCAGGTGTGGTGGCTCACACCTATAATCCCAGCACTTTGGGAGGCCAAGGCAGGAGGATTGCTTGAGCTCAGGAGTTTGAGACCAGCTTGACCAACATGGTGAAACCCTGTCTCTACAGAAAATAAAAAAATTAGCTGGGCATGTTGGTGAATGCCTGTGGTCCCAGCTACTCAGGAGGCTGAGGTGGCTGGATCACTTGAGCCTGGGAGGTCGAGGCTGCAGTAAGCCAAGATCATGCCACTGCACTCTAACCTGGGTGACAGAATGAGAGCCTGTCTCAAAACAAACAAAAGGAACAAACAAAAAACAACCTACAGATGTGAGAAAGAATGAAAAAGGAAAGACTCTGAAGAAGCAGGAGGATCCAAGCTCAATGGGTAGATGTAGAGAAATTAGCCTTGCCCAAGAAGTAGGCCATTTCACATTCAGAGACAGGTTAAAAAAAAAAGGAAAAGTTTAGCTTCTACTATATTGAGAAGTTGAGAGGAATTATTGGAACTTACAGAAGATGAGTTAGAGGTAATGGTGGAGGAGCGATGGGTGTAACTAGAAGCTTGAGAAGAGTGTAAAACAATATAATGACCTCCAAACTGTATCAGAATAGCTGCCAAAAGCCTGCATTTTCTAAGCCCTAAACTTCTAAGCCATGTTATATTTGTGCATAAAGAAATTCAACTGGAGTTTTTATTGGAATTAGGATAAATATTCAAATCAATTTGGGTAGGACTGTCATATTTTACAATGTCTTCATATTGATGACTATAGAATATATTACTCCATTTAATCAAGTCATTTATGTCAATAAAATCTTACAGTTTTTGTCATGTAACTTCTACATATTTCTGATTAAGAATATTCCTACAGATTTTATCTGGCTATTTTGTTATTGTTATTGCTACTCTGAAACGGTCTTTTAAAATAATTTATTTTCTCACTAGTTATTGTTATTGTTGGGAACTTAAGAAATGTATTGATCTTTGCATATACATCTTTACTCAATCACTTTTCCAAACTTACTAATTTGATTTGTTTTTCAATAGATTATCTTGAACAGTATAGATTTTCAATCAGATTACTCACAACTCCTAACTTAAAGGAAAACTTAGAAGCTACATTTATATAAAATGACACTTGTGAACCAGTAATAAGTTTGATTTACCTGTAGATACTTTCAAGTTGTGTATCTAGAAAGGTGTTCTGAAAGTAAAATGTCCCACATTCTCCTGCTGGAGGTTTTTCTGGAACTTCAGGCAGACAAAAAACCACCCAGGAGTGAACTTCAGCAAAACTGAACTGGCCTGTTAGAGTCAGTGTATTCATGGGTCTGTAATACAATAGTAGAGGCACATATTTATGTGTGGGAATACATGAAGGTATTATCTGTATGCATTAATAAGCAGAATTTTGTAATATTTGTTGAACAAATATAAATGAAAACATTCAATTTTCTCAGATTAATCTTATACGTAAAATAAATGAACATTTCAATTTCATGAAAAAAAATCGAACACTTACCTATACCTGCACCTGTGCTAAGTATCAGTTAACTGATATATGTAAACAGGTTTTATTCATTATAACATGTTTTCAAATAAAATTCCATTTATTTGGGAATATTTCATTTTTAAAAAGTTTATTTTTTTTATTTTTATAGAGATGAGGTCTTACTATGTTGCCCAGACTGGTCTCGAACTCTAGGGCTCAAGCAATCCACCTCCCTCGGCTTCCCAAAGTGCTCAGATTACAGGTGTGAGCCACCATGCCCAGCCCTCATTTTAAAAAAGCTTATCTACTATTTCTACTACATAAACTACAAAACATACTTATACAAGAATCTCCTTAGGGAAATAATCAGTATAGTGTGAAGGCAAAGAATTGGGCTTTTGAGTAAGACAGGCATGGGTTGTTCCATTATTTACTAGCTCTGTGCCATTGGACAACTTACAGAATAATACCTTCTATCTTCCCGAAATATGGGATCATACTTTCTATCTTGCAAAAGCACACACTAAAGTAACATAAAAAAACTGTAAAATAAATCAAATTTAAAATAAATCAGATGGATAATTATAAAGAGTTAAGAAAATGCAATTTATGAAGTGAAAAGTTCAGACCAATCCTCTCATTTGCAGGTGAAAAAACTAAAACCTAGAGACTAAATTAAATTATACCCCCAAAGTCAGACAGGAACAGATTGTAATCCAAGTCTCTTGATTACCAATTTGCTGTTCTTTCTAGCACACCATGCCGCCTCCATTAATACAACCTTGACTTTTAATGTTTTCCAAAAATCTTCATTAGGAATAGTCTGCCTTACATCTTATTTAAATTATATATTTTAAATTATAGGCAGCAATACAAAGAACATGGGTTTTGGCTTAAATTCATAGCTTTAGTCCCTTTATGAGCAAGTTACTTACTTTTCTAAGCCTCCATTTCTCATTTATAAAATGGAGACATTATTACCTGTCTTGCTATAAGATTTAAATACTACATAAGCTCCCAGCATAATACATGGCACAAAGAAAGTAATCAGTAACTGTTCCTCTCTTTCCCTTCTCTTTAAGCCCATGTTCTGAAAAACTACAAAAAGGTGGATGCCTAAGTTGGCATGGAAATAAAAGGCACTATCACAACCAATTGCTTTATCAGTATTCCCTAAGAAGAAATATAAAGGAAATATAATATTTGAGGCTAATACAATGAGGTCCTATTCACAGAGAACTATTATACTATCTAAAGGTTAAATGGGGGGGGGGGGCGGCGTGCCCAAGGTGGCCAAATAGGAGCAGCTCCAGCCTCCAGCTCCCAGCGTGAGCGACACAGAAGATGGGTGATTTCTGCATTTTCAACTGAGGTACCGGGTTCATCTCACTGGGGCATGTCGGACAGTTGGTGCTGGTCTGCAGGTGCAGCCTGACCAGTGAGAGCTGAAGCAGGGAGAGGCATCGCCTCACCTGGGAAGTGCAAGGGGGAAGGGAATTCCTTTTCCTAGCCAAAGGATATTGAGACACACAACACCTGGAAAATCGAGTAACTCCCACCCTAATACTGTGCTTTACCAAGGGTCTTAGCAAACGGCACACCAGGATATTATATCCCACACCTGGCCCAGAGGGTCCCACGCCCATGGAGCCTCCCTCATTGCTAGCACAGCAGTCTGAGATCTAACTGCAAGGTGGCAGCGAGGCTGGGGGAGGGGTGCCCGCCATTGCTGAGGCTTAAGTAGGTAAGCAAAGCTGCCGGGAAGCTTGAATTGGGTGGAGCCCACCACAGCTCAAGGATGCCAGCCTGCCTCTGTAGAATCCTCTTCTGGGGACAGGGCATAGCTAAACAAAAAGCAGCAGAAACCTCAGCAGAGGTAAATGGCCCTCACTGACAACTTTGAAGAGAGCAGTGGATCTCTCAGCACGGAGGTTGAGATCTGAGAATGGACAGACTGCCTGCTCAAGTGGGTCCCTGACCCCTGAGTAGCCTAACTGGGAGACATCCCCCACGAGGTGCAGACCGACACCTCACACCTCACACGGCAGGGTACACCCCTGAGACGAAGCTTCCAGAGCAAGAATCAGACAGCAACACTTGCTGCTCAGCAAGACTCTATCTTCTGCAGCCTCCACTGCTGATACCCAGGCAAACAGGGTCTGGAGTGGACCTCAAGCAAACTCCAACAGACCTACAGCTGAGGGTCCTGACTGTTAGAAGGAAAACTAACAAACAGAAAGGACACCCACACCAAAATCCCATCAGTACATCACCATCATCAAAGAACAAAGGCACATAAAACCACAAAGATGGGGAAAAAGCAGGGCAGAAAAGCTGGAAATTCAAAAAATCAGAGTGCATCTCCCCCTCCAAAGGAATGCAGCTCATCGCCAGCAACGGAACAAAGCTGGACGGAGAATGACTTTGATGAGTCGAGAGAAGAAGGCTTCAGTCGATCAAACTTCTCAGAGCTAAAGGAGGAATTACGTAACCAGCGCAAAGAAACTAAAAACCTTGAAAAAAGAATGGATGAATGGATAACTAGAATAATCAATGCAAAGAAGACCTTAAAAGAACTGATAGAGATGAAAACCATAACACAAGAACTATGTGACAAATGCACAAGCTTCAGTAACTGACTCAATCAACTGGAAGAAAGAGTATCAATGATTGAAGATCAAATGAATGAAATGAAGCAAGAAGAGAAGTGTAGAGAAAAAAGAGTACAAAGAAATGAACAAAGCCTCCAAGAAATATGGGATTATGTGAAAAGACCAAATCTACATCTGATTGGTGTGCCTGAAAGTGAGGGGGAAAATGGAACCAAGTTGGAAAACACTCTGCAGGATATCATCCAGGAGAATTTCCCCTATCTAGTGAGGCAGGCCAACATTCAAATTCAGGAAATACAGAGAACACCACAAAGATACTCCTCGAGAAGAGCAACTCCAAGACACATAATTGTCAGATTCACCAAAGTTGAAATTAAGGAAAAAATGTTAAGGGCAGCCACAGAGAAAGGTCGGGTTACACACAAAGGAAAGCCCATTGGACTAATAGCAGATCTCTCGGCAGAAACTCTACAAGCCAGAAGAGAGTGGGGGCCAATATTCAACATTCTTAAAGAAAAGAATTTTCAAACCAGAATTTCATATCCAGCCAAACTAAGTTTCATAAGTGAAGGAGAAATAAAATTCTTTACAGACAAGCAAATGCTTAGAGATTCTGTCACCACCAGGCCTGCCCTACAAGAGATCCTGAAGGAAGCGCTAAACATGGAAAGGAACAACCAGTACCAGCCATTGCAAAAACATGTCAAAATGTAAAGTCCATCGATGCTAGGAAGAAACTGCATCAACTTGCGAGCAAAATAACCAGCTAAAATCATAATGACAGGATCAAATTCACACATAACAATATTAATCTTCAATGTAAATGGACTAAATGGTCCAATTAAAAGACACAGACTGGCAAATTGGATGAAGAGTCAAGACCCATCAGTTTGCTGTATTCAGGAGACCCATCTCACATGCAGAGACACACATAGGCTCAAAATAAAGGGATGGAGGAAGATCTACCAAGCAAATGGAAAACAAAAAAAAAGCAGGGTTGCAATCCTAGTCTCTGATAAAACAGACTTTAAACCATCAAAGATCAAAAGAGACAAAGAAGGCCATTACATAATGGTAAAGGGATCAATTCAACAGGAAGAGCTAACTATCCTAAATATATATGCACCCAATACAGGAGCACCCAGATTCATAAAGCAAGTCCTTAGAGACTTACAAAGAGACTTAGACTCCTATACAATAATAATGGGAGACTTCAACACCCCCACTGTCAACATTAGACAGATCAATGGGACAGAAAGTTAACAAGGATATCCAGGAATTGAACTCAACTCTGCACCAAGCGGACCTAATAGACATCTACAGAACTCTCTACCCCAAATCAACAGAATATACATTCTTCTCAGCACCACATCACACTTATTCCAAAATTGACCACATAATTGGAAGTAAACCACTCCTCAGCAAATGTAAAAGAACAGAAATTATAACAAAATGTCTCTCAGACCACAGTGCAATCAAATTAGAACTCAGGACTAAGAAAATCAAACAAAACCGCTCAACTACATGGAAACTGAACAACCTTGCTCCTGAATGACTACTGCGTACAGAACGAAATGAAGGCAGAAATCAAGATGTTCTTTGAAACCAATGAGAACAAAGATACAACACACCAGAATCTCTGGGACACATGTTAAGCAGTGTGTAGAGGGAAATTTATAGCACTAAATGCCCACAAGAGAAAGCAGGAAAGATCTAAAATTGACACTCTAACATCACAATTAAAAGAACTAGAGAAGCAAGAGCAAACATATTCAAAAGCTAGCAGAAGGCAAGAAATAACTAAGATCAGAGCAGAACTGAAGGAGATAGAGACACAAAAAACCCTCCAAAAAAATCAATGAATCCAGGAGCTGGGTTTTTGAAAAGATCAACAAAATTGATAGACCGCTATCAAGACTAATAAAGAAAAGAGAGAAGAATCAAATAGATACAATAAAAAATGATAAAGGCGATATCACCGCCGACCCCACAGAAATACAAACTACCATCAGAGAATGCTATAAACACCACTACGTGAATAAACTAGAAAACCTAGAAGAAATGGATAAATTCCTGGACACTTACACTCTCCCAAGACTAAACCAGGAAGAAGTTGAATCCCTGAATAGACCAATAGCAGGCTCTGAAATTGAGGCAATAATTAATAGCCTACCAACCAAAAAAAGTCCAAGACCAGACAGATTCACAGCCAAATTCTACCAGAGGTACAAGGAAGAGTTGGTACCATTCCTTCTGAACCTATTCCAATTAACAGAAAAAGAGGGAATCCTCTCTAACTCATTTTACGAGGCCAACATCATCCTGATACCAAAGGCTGACAGAGATACAACAAAAAAAGAGAATTTTAGACCAATATCCCTGATGAACATCGATGCAAAAATCCTCAATAAAATACTGGCAAACCGAATCCAGCAGTACATCAAAAAGCTTATCCACCATGATCAAGTGGGCTTCATCCCTGGGATGCAAGGCTGGTTCAACATTCGCAAATCAATAAACATAATCCAGCATATAAACAGAACCAAAGACAAAAACAACATGATTATCTCAAGAGATGCAGAAAAGGCCTTTGACAAAATTCAACAGCCCTTCATGCTAAAAATTCTCAATAAATTTGGTATTGATGCAACGTATCTCAAAATAGTAAGAGCTATTTATGACAAACCCACAGCCAATATCATACTGAATGGGCAAAAACTGGAAGCATTCCCTTTGAAAACTGGCACAAGACAGGGATGCCCTCTCTCACAACTCCTATTCAAAATAGTATTGGAAGTTCTGGCTGGGGCAATCAGGCAAGAGAAAGAAATCAAGGGTATTCAGTTAGGAAAAGAAGAAGTCAAATTGTCCCTCTTTGCAGATGACATGATTGTATATTTAGAAAACCCCATTGTCTCAGCCCAAAATCTCAGTTGACAAGCAACTTCAGCAAAGTCTCAGGATACAAAATCAATGTGTAAAAATCACAAGCATTCTTATACACCAGTAACAGACAAACAGAGAGCCAAATCATGAATGAACTCCCATTCACAATAGCTTCAAAGAGAATAAAATACCTAGGAATCCAACTTACAAGGGATGTAAAGGACCTCTTCAAGGAGAACTACAAACCACTGCTCAGTGAAATAAAAGAGGACACAAACAAATGGAAGAACATACCATGCTCATGGATAGGAAGAATCAATATTGTGAAAATGGCCATACTGCCCAAGGTAATTTATAGATTCAATACCATCCTCATTAAGCTACCAATGACTTTCTTCACAGAATTGGAAAAAACTGCTTTACAGTTCATATGGAACCAAAAAAGAGCCCGCATCTCCAAGACAATCCTAAGCCAAAAGAACAAAGCTGGAGGCATCATGCTACCTGACTTCAAACTATACTACAAGGCTACAGTAACCAAAACAGCATGGTACTGGTACCAAAACAGAGATATAGACCAATGGAACAGAACAGAGCCCTCAGAAATAATACCACATATCTACCGCCATCTGATCTTTGATAAACCTGAGAAAAACAAGAAATGGGGAAAGGATTCCCTATTTAATAAATGGTGCTGCGAAAATTGGCTAGCCATAAGTAGAAAGCTGAAACTGGATCCTTTCCTTACTCCTTATATGAAAATTAATTCAAGATGGATTAGAGACTTAAATGTTAGACCTAAAAGCATAAAAACCCTAGAAGAAAACCTAGGGAATACCATTCAGGACATAGGCATGGGCAAAGACTTCATGTCTAAAACACCAAAAGCAATGGCAACAAAAGCCAAAACTGACAAATGGGATCTCATTAAGCTAAAGAGCTTCTGCACAGCAAAAGAAACTACCATCAGAGTGAACAGGCAACCTACAGAATGGGAGAAAATTTTTGCAATCTACTTGTCTGACAAAGGACTAATATCCAGAACCTATAAAGAACTCAATCAAATTTACAAGAAAAAAACAAACAACCCCATCAAAAAGTGGGCAAACGATATGAATAGACACTTCTCAAAAGAAGACATTCATACAGCCAACAGACACATGAAAAAATGCTCATCATCACTCGCCATCAGAGAAATGCAAATCAAAACCACAATGAGATACCATCTCACACCAGTTAGAATGGCAATCATTAAAAAGTCAGGAAACAACAGGTGCCGGAGAGGATGTGGAGAAATAGGAACACTTTTACACTGTTGGTGGGACTGTAAACTAGTTCAACCATTGTGGAAAACAGTGTGGCGATTCTGCAAGGATCTGGAACTAGAAATACCATTTGACCCAGCCATCCCATTACTGGGGATATACCCAAAAGATTATAGGTCATGCTGCTATAAAGACACATGCACACGTATGTTTATTGCGGCACTATTCACAATAGCAAAGACTTGGAATCAACCCAAAGGTCCATCAGTGACAGACTGGATTAAGAAAATGTGGCACATATACACCATGGGATACTATGCAGCCATAAAAAAGGATGAGTTCATGTCCTTTGTAGGGACATGGATGCAGCTGGAAACCATCATTCTCAGCAAACTATCGCAAGAACAGAAAACCAAATACCACATGTTCTCACTCATAGGTGGGAATTGAACAATGAGATCACTTGGACACAGGAAGGGGGTCATCACACACAGGGTCCTATTGTGGGGAGGGGGTAGGGGGGAGGGAGAGCATTAGGAGATATACCTAATGTAAATGACGAGTTAATGGGTGCAGCACACCAACATGGCACATGTATACATATGTAACAAACCTGCACATTGTGCACATGTACCCTAGAACTTAAAGTATAATAATAATAAAAAAAAGGTTAAACAGTATTTGCTCTCACATTAAGTATCTGAGAAAGAGAACTGCTATTCCAATAATCCCAGAATAGTAATATATGAGAAAGATGGAAAAGTACAACTCAAACTAGCCTGTAAAATAAAACAAATAATCTTATATTTATTAGAAATATTAAATCTATAATATTTAAACTATTTAATTTTTAAAAGTAGAACTTGCTAACAGAATTTACACTATAAAAATAAAAAACAGGTCTATTTGAATTGTGTAATATCCTAAAAAGAAACTGCTCTTTCCTTTGTCCTACCTGTCATGATCAATAAAGTGAGTTCTTTGATGGAGTGAAAGAGGTTTGATGTGGTATTGGCGGACCTGACAGGTTTTGGGTTGAATTCTTGGAGTCACATATGCTTGTAGTGTGCCATACTGGCCTTCAATTGAGCGAATCTGATTCAACAGAAAAAAGAAAACAAAATAAGAATATTTAGCAGCAAAACATATCTTTAAAACGTTCAACACAAGTTATCAAGTACTTAAAATTCACTAAGATGTGAAGACCTAATTTAAGAGGAGTTGGAAAGCTGTCTAGCTTCTTTCTCCTGTCCCACTCTGTTCCAATTCACGGGACAGATTGTAGTACCTCTTGTACTACACAAAGGTAACTTCTCTAATCTAATTAATACTTTAACTCATACTTTTCATGGCATGAGGGGGAAAACATCAAAATTTGACCTAAGTGGGAAACATTAAAAAGTTTAAGTAAGATGTTTTGCAAATGTTGCACTGTGAATATTGCTGACAAGGAAGAGGATAAGAAAACATAATAAGTAAAACTACAGAAAGAAAACAAAAAATAGATCTGATAAACCTATATTTTGGTGTTAAGTTTTAAAGAGTAATAAGCTCATATTGGCAGAGATTTTTTTCCACAAGAAAAAGAGTTTTAATATAGAACATAATAATTTTATATGAAAAATTATTTTGTAATAATCAGCATAACAATTAATATTCCTTATTTACAAATTCAAACAATAAAGAAAAATCTGGACAAACATGTAGGTCACCTGAAATCCTCCCACCCCAGATGATCATTATTACTACTTTGGTAGTTATGCTTTCATGTCTCTCCACGTACAGGTACAAAAAAAGAGTATTTAGCATATAGCTGTTATTATAAAAATCTATTGACAGAAAAAATGTTTCAAATAACTTAATTATTGACATTCTGTGAAAATAGAGATGCATACCTATAATCTAATTATGGCATATTTGAACTGGAAATTCTTTTGGGCTATTTTGAATATAACTGGCTGGATATCCTGAGAATTCAACATACTTAACAGGAAATAGTAATTCACTGAGCTGGGAAGATCTAATTTAAAAGAAGGACCTAATTTAATATATCATTTCACATGACTAAGTCTATTGGATATCCTACACATCTTTGCTTTCATTTCTAATGTTCACATTTTCCCCCTTATCTCTGCCTCTCCTATCACCACCACCTTGCTGCTCCTCCCATCCCACTTATGCCTTCCCATATTATATAACTGGCTATATCAGACAGGTGTGTTTCTTTTCATACATTTATTCATATTTATATTAATATAAATAAAAATCTATTCAAATTATATAGAGAGATTTTATCCGCATTTTGTGTGTTTTATGAAATTCCCTCCACGTTAATCTGTATAAATCAACTCATTCTTTATAGTAGCTGTGTAATATTCCAAGATATGGATAAATAGTTATTTATTCAACCATTCAATCATTAATGAGTATTCACCTTGGTTCTACTTTTCTGCTTCTACAAGCAATGCTGCAATTAATTATATTCATGTCTGTATGTATATTACTGTTATTTTATTGCTATTAATAGATTTCCCCAAAGGAGCTAATATCTATTTTCCAAAGTGGTTGTAACAACTTATATTTCCACGAGCTGTGACTGACAGTGTCATTTTCTTCATCCCCGTCCCCAGTGTTGTTCTTTAACTATTAATTTTTTGCCATTCGGCTAGATAAAAGAAACTGCTTTTTGTTATTTTAATTTGAATTTCTCTGGCTAAAGATGAGGTAGAACGTTTTTGTTTGTTAGCTATTTTGATTCCCTCTTCTGTGTTTTGGGTTTTTTGCTTGTTTGTTTGTTTTTGAGATAGAGTCTCACACCATTGCCCAGGCTAGAGTACAGTGGCACAATCTCAGCTCACTGCAACCTCCATCTCCTGGGTTCAAGCGATTCTCATGCCTCGGCCTCCCAAGTAGCTGGGATTACAGGTGCGTAATCCCAGCTAACTTTTTTGTTTTTGTTTTTTTTGTAGTAGAGACAGGGTTTCACCATGTTGGCCAGGCTGTTCTTGAACTCCTGACCTCAAGTGATCTGCCCGCCTTGGCCTCCCAAAGTGCTGAGATTACAGGTGTGAGCCACTGTGCCCAATCTTCTCTTCTGTGACTTGCCTGTCCATATCCTTTGCCTATTTTCCTTACTTGGTGGTTTTTATTGTAACAATAGGCTGTTTATACGTTATTGACAATTACTGTTAGACAATTAAGTCTTCTTTCTTTAAATAAGTAGGTACTTAATTCATCTGAATTTATTTTTTATATATGGCATAAGATAACAATTCATTTGATTTTCTTCTAGATGGATGCTAGTTGTGTCAACAGTAATTTTTAAACAGAAATAGTGATTTAATAGAAGTGTTCCCTTCTATTAAAATAGAAATGTCATGCACTAAATTCCCATAAATGCGAAATATATTCTGGGTTCTATTTCTAGATTATTCTGTTGTATGGCCTATATATTTAGGCTTGGAAATATCCTCCATTATTTTTATTATGGTAGTTTTATGGTATGTTTTATCATATGGCAAAGCAAGTTACACCTTACTTTTCTTCTTTTTCGTAATTTTCTTGGCTCTTTTCAGGCATTTTGTCTTTCTTCTACACTTTAAAATTATTATGTCCAACTAAAAAAAGGGGAACATGGCCGGGTGTGGTGGCTCACACCTGTAATCCCAGCACTTTGGGAGGCCAAGGTGGGTGGATCAACTGAGGTCAGGAGTTCGAGACCAACCTGTCCAACATGGTGAAACCCTGTCTCTACTAAAATACAAAAATTAGCCAGGCAGGGTGGTGCACGCCTATAATCCCTGCTACTAGGGATGCTGAGGCATGAAAATCGCTTGTACCAGGGAGGTGGAGGTTGCATCGAGCCAAGATTGCGCCACTGCACTCCAGCCTGGGTGACAGAGCAAGACTCCATCTCAAAAACAAAACAAAACAAAACAACAACAAAAAAAGTGAAACATTGCTTTTAATCAATTTTTACTCAACTTTCAAATTTGTCAGCAGAAACTTGCTCAATGTAAAATGTTTAATTAGGTCACTTACTGATACTTTTTTTTTTTTTTTTAGAAATAAATTTATCCTAGTTTTCCATTTTTCTTTCAAAGTACATAAAAAGGAATGTATGCAGACCAAAATGAATTGTTCAGGGGAAACATCATATTTAACTGGAACTTCCTTAACCAGATGTGAAAAAAATATTGTGTAACAGCATCTCTCTTGAAAAATAAAAAAACCTTTGAGTTTCAAAACATCAGCAACACCAGGAAAAAAGTTACAGTCCTTAATTTTTAGATCATACGTCTATCAAAATTAATCCCACTATAAATAACTAAAACAGATTTGTGTGCTATGGTAAGTAATTATAAAAATGATTATGTCAAACTTTAAAAGGTTTTCTCTAGAATGTATGATAATAAATGATATCACTGGAATGCAATCAGCAAAATTCAGGTGGTAGGAAAATATATGACAAATGCTCAGATACTTTAATAACTAAGTTAATTTAGAAGATGACTCTGAGGACCAGCCTGGCCAACATGGTAAACCCCGTCCCTACGAAACAAACAAAAAAAAGTACAAAAATTAGCCAGGTGTGATGGAAGACACCTGTAATCCCAGCTACTCAGGAGGCTGAGGCAAGAGAATTGCTTGAACCTGGGAAGCGGAGGATGCAGTGAACCCAGATCATGGCACTGCATTCCAGCCTGGGCGACGAGAGCACAAGAGTGAGACTCCATCTCAAGAAGAAAAAAAAAAAGATGACTGGATTAAACAAGCTGTAAAACAAAAATCAGTAAAATCTGAACATTAAATATTTTATAATATTAAAAAATTGTTGATTTTTCTTAGGTGTGATAATAGTGTAGTTATGTTTAAAAAAAGAGAGAGTACCTATCTTTTAGACACACTAAATGAAATTATGAGTATCTTGTATTTGCTTGAAAATATTTTAGGGTAGTAATGATAGCATAAACAAGGTGGCCATGAGTTGATCACTGCCGAAGCTGTGTGATTAATACATGGGGATTCATTACTTTTATAAATGTTTGAAACTTTCTATAATAAAACATTTGAAAGAAAATTTTCAGTTAGAGGAAACTTTAAGACCAATAATTTTAGGCTGGGTATGGTGGCTCATCCCTGTAATCCCATCACTTTGGGAGGCTGAGGCATGTGAACTGCTTGAGCTCAAGAGTTTGAGACCAACCTGGGCAACATGGCAAAACCCAATTTCTATTTAAAAAATAAAAATCAATAATTTTAGAGAAGATGATTAAGAAATAATAGCAGAGATTGTGGTCTGGGCTAAATTATATCCTAACTGGTCATTCAAAATTCATTACTCCAAAACAATTCATTTCAGGGAGAAATTAAATGCAAACAAATAATATCATATGTTATAAGACATACCAGGAGGAAAAAGGAAATTTAAACATTCAAGTAAAGGTAATTTCTAATATTTTTACCTTGAGTTCCAGCCTTGTAGTATTTGCCTGGCACCGATAAGTGGCGAGAAGGAAGTTGTCATTTGACTGGGAAGAATACAAAGTGGAGGAAAAGAATGAATCCATGTTTTTAGCAACAAAAAAAAGGCATCAATAATAATAATGGTTACCATTTACTTAAGTACCTGTCACTGGTGCTAAGTGCTTTTGAAACATGTTATAACTTATACTTACAAAAACCCTATGCACTAAGTTTTACTAATTAAGCTTTAACAGATGAAGAAACTGAGGTTATGAGGAGTTAAATAACTTCCCCACAGCCATTAAGTGATGAAACTGGAATTCAAATTCCTATCTAAAGCTCATGCTCTTTCCATCTTGAGTTTTTACAATAACATTTTTAAACATTAAGAATTCTTCTAAAAATCTGACAATGCAAACACCAAATGTGATATGGTTTGGCTGTGTCCCCACCCAAATCTCATTTTGAACTGTACTCCCGTAATTCCTATGTGTTATGGGAGGGACCCAGTGGGAGATAATTGAATCATGGGGCCAGTTTCTCCCATACTGCTCTCATGGTAATGAATAAGAGCTGATGGTTTTATAAGGGAAAATCCCTTTCTCTTGGCTCTCATTCTCTTTTCTCTTGTCTGCCACCATGTGAGATATGCCTTTCACATTCCTCCATGATTGTGAGGCCTCCTCAGCCAGGTGGAACTGAGAGTCCAATAAACCTCTTTCTTTTGTAAATTGTCCAGTTCCTAGTATGTCTTTATCAGCAGTGTAAAAATTGACTAGCACAGTAAATTGGTACTGGTAGAGTGTGGTGCTGCTATAGAGATACCCAAAAATGTGGAAGTGACATTGGAACTGGGTAACAGGCAGGGGCTGGAACAGTTTGGAGTACTCAGAAAAAGACAGGAAAATGTGGGAAAGTGTGAAACTTCCTAGAGACTTATTGAATGGCTGTGTCCAAAATGCTGATAGTGATGTGGACAATGAAATCCAGGCTGAGGTGATTTCAGATGGAGATGAGGAACTTGTTGGGAAATGGAGCAAAGGTGACTCTTACTATGTTTTAGCAAAGAGGCTGGCAGCATTATGCCCCTGCCCTATAGATGTGTGGAACTTTGAAGGGAGATAATTTAGGGTATGTGGCAGAAGAAATTTCTAAGCAGCAAAGCATTCAAGAAGTGACTTGGGTGCTGTTGAAAGCATTCAGTTTTATAAGGGAAGGAGATCATAAAGGTTCAGAAAATTTGTAGCTTAACAATGCAATAGAAAAGAAAATCCCATTTTCTGAGAAATTCAAGTTGGCTGTCGAAATTTGCATGAGTAATGATGAGCCGAACATTAATCATCAAGACAATGGGGAAAATGTATCCAGAGCATGTCAGAGGTCTTCATGGCAGCCCCTCCCACCACAGGCCTGGAGGCCTAGGAGGAAAAAGTGGTTTTGTGGGCTAGGCCGAGGATCTCCATGCTGTGTGCAGCCTAGCAACTTGGTGCCCTGTGTCCCAGTCACTATAGCCGTGGCTGAAAGGGGCCAACGCAGAGCCTGGCCTGTGGCTTCAGAAGCCTTGAGCCTTGGCAGCTTGCCTGAGTTGTTGAGCCTGTCAGTGCACAATAGTCAAGAATTGGGGTTTGGGAACCTCCGCCTAGATATCAGCAGATGTATGGAAACACCTGAATGTTCAAGCGGAAATTTGCTGCAGGGGCGGGGCTCTCACAGAGGACCTGTCCAGGGCAGTATGGAAGGAAAATGTGGGGTTGGAGCCCCAACATAGAGTTTCTACTGGGGCACTGCCTAATGGAGCTGTGAGAAGAGGGCCATTGTCTTCCAGACCCCAGAATGGTAGATCCACCAACAGCTTGCACTATGAGCCTGGAAAAGTCACAGACACTCAATGCCAGACTATGAAAGAACCCAGGAGTGGGGAGTACACCGTGCAAAGTCACAGGGGTGGAGCTGCCCAAGGCCATAGAAGCCCACCTCTTGCATCAATGTGACCCAGATGTGAGACATGAAGTCAAAGGATCATTTTGGAGGTTTAAGATTTGACTGCCTTGCTAGATTTTGGACTTGCATGGGGCCTGTAGCCCCTTTATTTTGGCCAATTTCTCCCATTAGGAATGGTTGTATTTACCCAATGCCTGTACCCCCACTGTATCTAGGAAGTAACTAACTTGCTTTTGATTTTACAGGCTCATAGGCAGAAGGGACTTGCCTTGTCCCAGATGAGACTTTGGACTGTGGACTTCTGAGTTAATGCAAAAATGAGTTAAGACTTGGGGGACTTTTGGGAAGGCACGATTGGTTTTGAAATGTAAGGACATGAAATTTGGGAGGTGCAGGGGTGGAATGATATGGTTTGGCTGTGACCCCACCCAAATTTCATCTTGAATTGTACTTCTGTAATTCCCATGTGCTGTGGGAGGGACCCAGTGGGAGAAAACTGAATCATGAGGGTGGTTTCTGCCATACTGTTTTTCATGGTAGTGAATAAGTCTCATGAGGTCTGATGTTTTTATAAACCCCATTCTCTTGGCTCTCATTCTCTCTTGTCTGCCGCCATGTGAGATGTGCCTTTCACCTTCTGCCATTATTGTGAGGCCTCCCCAGCCAGGTGGAACTGTGAGTCCAATAAACCTCTTTCTTTTGTAAATTGTCCCATCTTGGATATGTCTTTATCAGCAGTGTGAAAATGGACTAATACAAAATGTTTATACTATAAAGGCACATACATCAGAGTTTGATATTGAATCTCTTGGATTTTTCACAAATACTTACAGAGGAAAGAAAATATCTCTTCTCTCTATTCCCAGCAAATGGCACAGTGCCTGGCACACTGTAAGCACTTAATACATGTTTGTTGAACTAACCTAGAGGAGTTCCTTCAAATATTATAACTTCTTGAAATTGAATATTAAACTACTAGAAATAGAGAAATGTAGCTAGGTTCATGGATTACAAAAACAGACATAGCAACGTAAGATAATTTATATGTTATTTTCGAGACTATTTCTCTATTTTTATTAAATAATCAAAGAAATGAAAAGGATGGTAATATAAAATATAAAACTCAAACATTACAATTTCAAATCATTTAAACTCAACAGAGAGGACCGATCAATTTAAAAGTAAATATATTCTTTTTTTTTTTTTTTTTTTTTGAGACAGAGTCTTGCTGTGTTGCCCAGGTTAGAGTGCAGTGGTGTGATCTCAGCTCAATGCAACCTCTGCCTCCTGAGTTCAATTGACTCTCATACCTCAGCCTCCTGAATAGCTGGGAGTACAGGCGCATGCCCCCACATCCAGCTACTTGTTTTGTATTTTTAGTAAAGAGGGTGTTTTACCATGTTGGCCAGGCTGATCTTGAACTCCTGGCCTCAGGTGATCCACCTGCCTTGGGCTCCCAAAGTGCTGGGATTACACATACGAGCCACGGTGCCAAGCCGTAAATATATTCTTGTATGATTAAAAACAAACGTTATATACTACAGTGTTTATTGATAAATGATACAGATAACATGTTTGGGATGAGGTTTGGGAGTGGGGAAGGAGAGGGTGAAGAGCATGAGAAAATAAGACTGGGCTGGGCATGGTGGCTCACACCTGTAATCCCAGCACTTTGGGAGGCTGGGAGGTGGAAGGACAGCTTGAAGCTAGGAGTTCAAGACCAGCCTGGGCAACAAAGTGAGGCCCCATCTCTACAAAATGTAAAAAAATAAAAAAAAATTAGCCGGGGATCATGGCATATGCCTATGGTCCTATGTACTCAGGAGAATGAGACAAGAAGGTAAGTTTGAGCCTAGAAGTTTGAGGCTGCAATGAGCTATGATCACACCACTGCACTTCAGCCTAGGTGACACAGTAAGACCCCCATCTCTTGAAAAAAAAAAAAAAAAGACTAACCATACGTTGAACATTAGTGATGGGTACATGCAAGTTATTATACTAGTCTTTCTACTTTTGTGTATACTTGAAATCTCCATAAGTTTTTTTAAAGCCACTGTCCTAGAAAACATATTTTAAATTAGTATGAAATAGTCATTTCAAAAAATCCTTCAGTGATGTAATTAAAACAGATTAATCTTTCATAGTAACTTAAGAATCAAAGATCTTAAGTTTATGTTAACTTGATTTTCTAAATAATCATAAAAATGTAGGCCATATCTTTTGTGTTTTGTTCTCAAACAGGGATGACAAACCATATACTGATAATGTAATACAACTGTTATAAAATCTCTTATTAAAAATAAAATTTTTACTATGAAGTTATATTGAAAAATAGGCTGGGCATGGTGGCTCACACCTGTAATCCCAGCACTTTGGGAGGCCAAGGTGGGTGGATCACCTGAGGTCAGGAGTTCAAGACCAGCCTGACCAACATGGCAAAACCCCATCTCTACTAAAAATACAAAAATTAGCCGGGTGTGGTGGCGTGTGTGTGTAGTCCCGGCTACTTGGGAGTCTTGAGACAGGAGAATTGCTTGAACCTGGGAGGCGGAGGTTGTAGTGAGCTGAGATTGTGCCGCTGCACTCCAGCCTGGGTGATGGAGTAAGACTCCGTCAAAAAAAAAAAAAAAAAAAAAAGACAGAAAGAAACAAAAATAAAGAAAGAAAGAACGAAAAAGAAAGAAAGAAAGAAAGAATGAATGAAAAAGAGAAAGAAAAAAAGAAAGAAAAGTATTCTTATATCTATCAATATTTTACTTTATCTACTCTTTTATTCCTCCTTTTTAAAAAATATATAAGGCCAGACATGGTGGCTCATGCCTATAATCCCAGCACTTTGGCAGGCTGTGGTGGGAGGATCACTTAGGCCCAGGAGTTTGACACCAGCCTGGGCAACATAGGAAGACCCTGTCTCTACAAAAAATTTCAAAATCAGCCAGGCATGGTGGCTTGTGCCTGTAGTCCCAGCTACTTGGAAGGCTGAGGTGGAAGGATCTGCTTGAGCCCAGGAGGTCGAGGCTGCAGTGAGCCATGATCACGCCACTGCACTCCAGCCTGCGCAACAGAGTGAGACCATGTCTTAAAAAAAGTAAATAAGTAACAAAAACCAAATAAGTAAAATATATTCTGCAGCAGTGCCAATGCATAAAAATAAAAATAAAATACATATTAATACAACTACCCACCAACTCCAGTTACCATCTCCTCCTGCTCTGGCTTGCCTTCTCCAATGCAATTAATCCAAACCTTATCTATACCTTGACTTCTCTTCAGGAGTCACACGTAGCTCTGAGACTGCTTATCGGCTAGTACTAAGCAGAAAGAAGAGATACAGAAAGCATGTCCAAAAGCACGTCCAAAAGCACTGACGTGATCTCATCTCAGGTACTGTGCACATGTTAAGTGCTCAATAAAAGTCTGTTGAATGAAGTTTATTACGCATTCAACAAACCTAGAAAAAGTGGGGCAGGGCAGGAAGAGCGGGGGAAGCAACAGATCATGTTCCAATGCAGGGATGTGTGAAACTATATAGCATTTTCAGGAATTTTAAGAACTTCAGTTTGGCAGAAATAATGTGCATGGGAGGGGTGGTAGCAACCAGTGAGAGAGAAGTTAGAGATGTAATCAAGAGCTGAATCATGGAAAGTTTTCTATGCCACAATAAGGAATCTATATTTATATCTAGCAGGAAATCAGGAATATTTAAAAGGTTTTGAGAAAAGAAAGATACAGTGATGTTTGTGTTTTAGGAAGGAAGACTTTCTGGTGGTAGTGTACATACAGCATATCCCAGAAGTCAGAGGCAAGACTAGAGGCAGAGAAATGTATAAAGTAGTTCAAGGAAGACATGATACGGGCCTGGACTAAGTTAACAGGGGTAGGAATGAAGCCAAGTAGAAGTAAGAAAGCCATGGAGGTAGAACTGACAGAAACTGACTAATTGGGTCTATAGGCTGAACATTCCAAAACTGAGTATCTAAAATGCTCCAAAACCCTAAACTTTTTGAGTGCCAAGATAATACTTTAAGGAAACGCTCACTGGAGCATTTCAGAATTTCAGATTTTCAAATTTGGGGTGCTGAACCAGTAAGTATAAAACAAATATTCCAAAACCTAAAAAAATCCAAAATCCAAAATACTTCTTGGTCCCAAGCATTTCACATAAGGGATATCAACCTGTAACAGATCACAGAAAGGAAGGAATCTAGGACAACACTAGGTTTCTCGACTGAGGACAGGGAAAGAGAACCGACACAGATTTTGAAGGAGAGGTTACATAAGAAATGACTGAAAAAGAAACATCAAAACCTAACAGCATTTATAGACTTTAATCAAAATGGCATAATAGAAATGAAAGCATGTGAAGAATTCTTTTATATTTTTTACTCACCTCAGAATCACAGCTGCTAAAGCTAACAACAGCAGAATTTTTATCCACATCAAGTAAATCTATTGGAACATCACTCTACAGTCAATATTAAAAAAAAGAAGGTTTAGATGGAAAACCTAAAAATGTTCATAAATTATGTTTTCTCTAAGAGTTCTCCTTAGTTCTAGTTTATATTCATCTTTAAATCTGAGAGTATGAATTCTCTTAATTTATACTTGATAGTATATACTTCTAGAAAATAAATATAATAAAGAATAAATGTTATTTTACAATCACCTGTTTTGTTCTAACTTGGAATATAAAAATCACAGAATATAATCTCTTACCACCCCCTTAGAAGTCCAATTGCCCCACTTATTTTTGTAAAGTACTAAAAATGTTACTATGAGCTATAAATAATCACATGGCCATTCTGATTCATTTTTAGCAGTTTCAATTTCACCTGTAACACAGAAAGAAGATAATTTTTGGTCTCCTCTGGAGAGGCAGTTTCTAGGACAAAGCTGTTGCACTGTGTTCTACGTGAATGGCATTCCCAGAGTTGCTCAATGCAACAACCCGTGAGCTAGCATTACTTAAGAGAGTTTTCTGCCTTTAGGTTGTTTAAAATAATCTGATATCTTCATTACGTCTTTTTAAACCTTCTCTTCCTCCAATTTATTATGTTCTCATTTTGTGATTGGTTTACTATCTGTTGCTTGTTTTCTATTCATCCTATTATTCTTTTCTACTTCCTGAATACCTTCTAATTTAAATAAGTCAGCAAATGTATACATTGATGAATGGAGTCATACATTATTACCCCTAAATTTCACCCTTTAGGATTTTCTACTTTGCCTGTTGACCTGCCAGAAACTATTGGGTTAATGAGCAAGCTGTACTTTAACGTTTGGGGCTTAAAAAGAAAAAGTTCTAGCAAGGGCGTTAAATATGGTAGTTTTCTAAGTCACATCTTTGTTAAGATTCTCCCAGAGGGTAGCCAAAGAAGAAAAACTTTACTGTCTTTTCTATTTCTTCTTAAAATTTAAGCCCATCTTTGGTTTATTAAGTACATAAATAAAAAGTAAAAATACAATTCAAATAATCTATGAGCAAACAATAGATTAAAAGGCCATAAACATTTAAAATTACTGTCTATGGCTGGGTGGCGTGGTTCACGCTTGCAATCCCAGCACTTTGTGAGGCCGAGGCAGGTGGATCACCTGAGGTCAGGAGTCCAAGACCAGCCTGGCGAACATGGTGAAACCCTGTCTCTACTAAAAATACAAAATTAGCCAGGCGTGGTGGCACATACCTGCAGTCCCAGCTACTCGGGAGGCTGAGAGGCAGGAGAATCACTTGAACCTGGGAGGCGGAGGTTACAGTGAGCTGAGATTGCACCACTGCACTCCAGTCTAGGTGACAGAGTAAGACTCTGTCTCAAAAAAATAAAAATAAAAAAATAAAAAATTACTGTCTAAAACTAAAAATGTTCAATAATAATTAGTACATATGACTGGTTTGTAAAATAGATCCAGTCATAAAACTAAGAAATTAGACATTTTGCTTACCTGTATTAAGACATTATCTATTGCAGTCTGTACCTCTAAGATAAGGCTATAACTGGCATCATCTTTATTTAGTGTAAATTTATCATTTATACCAAAGGAAGGTACTGCTGATTTTGCTTTGCTTGATTGAGAAGACTGCTGATAATTCTCTCTTTCCTGCAATACCTTATACTGCAGATGTTCCAACTCATTCCTGGAGAAAAACATACACAAATTTGTCAAATGTAAGTATAAACATTTGAGGTCCTTAGAATGTTTACAAAAATTTGAGACATTTGCTTTTACAAAATGTGTTTTTATTAGTTGAGCTAATAAAATAAAAATAAAGGGAACAAAATTTTTGCTTCTATGATTGACTAAATGATTCCACATTATTTATCCTTAACCCAAAAATTAAAACACGTACTCAGTCCCATACTAGCAATATTAATAGAGAGTTTTAAATATCATGGTAGGCTACAAAATAATCAATCTTAACACAGGAATCTTAGTACAGTTACATAAAATACTAATCAGAAGAGAAACTTATTATACTAAAGAGAAATTAATATTGCAGAACATACTAGACTTAATGAAAAGAGACAAAATGTGTGAAGCTAGTAAACATGTAACTTTAAGTAAGACACTAGGGAAGACATAAAAAATAAAAAGGAAGCTGCAGAATATTAGCATTTTGGGGACCACAGGGATGATCATGAGCCAGTGGTACAGCTTAACTACCAAGTGTTGGAGAGGATTCTGCTGAGACTGAACTACACAGGCATTGCTTAGAGCTCCAGTTAAGGGGAAGGTCCACATGCAAATGGAGTGAACAGTCATTGGGATAGAACAACATGAAGCTTAACTAGCCACAATTTAGGAGGAAAAGTCTAGGGAGGAGCTTGGAAGGGATTTGTGTGATGAACAAAGGAAAAGATTCATTCATTAAAGAATATTTACTGCTAAATATTACAGATTTACTCCTATGTACCTAGCAGTGTTTGGGTATCAAATGAACAAATCAGACATGAGCTTCTTGTAAAGCTTACATTCCAGTGTGGAATCAAGAAATGGTAGACTTGGTTATAAATAAAAGGTACTATATTGAGGATGTGAGAGAGTAGTCATTAACTATACTTGTATCCTTGTTGCATGAAGTAGGATATCCTGAATGAATCTGGCATACTTGTTTGCATGAACATTACAGCTTGCTCTCTGGTGGCTTTGGTGAAATGGCTTGTACTACTAGTACTTGTGGCATTTGCTGCCTTAACAGTCTCTGTAGCCTTCAACTACCACCAAAAAAAGATCATCCTTCACTCCACAAAAGGTCAGCATGGGTTGAAATGGGGAGAGCAGTCATTAAAAGTTTCAGCAACTCCTACTTCTTTATTGTATGAAGCATCTTTATTTGAGTTTGAGGTCCCCCTTTTCATAGCACACGTCAAATTGAGCATACCATAAAAGCAATTCTTGTGTCTAGGGGAGTCAACATTACTCAGTTCCAGTTAAGAAAATTTATAAGCCAATATTACAGATTCAGAAGGGTCCACAGGAAGAGTAAATGTTAGAGTTAATGAGAAATAATACAGCCATCTGTGTTGATTTATTTCTAATGTCTGTGAAAATCAAAAAATAAAACACTACAAGTGTCTATGACGTAAAAAAAAAAAAAAAATGAAAAATGAAAAATACAACTCTTGACCTAAGAAAAAGTCAATTCAGAATAAGGCATACAAAAAAGTATATTTCTATCTCCAAAATATTAATCAGCACTTACTGCTAATTTTCTCAAAACTGTAAACTTTCATTTTATTTTTTTTTTTTTTTTTTTTTTTTCTTTGAGACGGAGTCTCGCTCTGTCACCCAGGCTGGAGTGCAGTGGCCGGATCTCAGCTCACTGCAAGCTCCGCCTCCCGGGTTCCCGCCATTCTCCTGCCTCAGCCTCCCGAGTAGCTGGGACTATAGGCGCCCGCCACCTCGCCCGGCTAAGTTTTTTTTGTATTTTTTAGTAGAGACGGGGTTTCACTGTGTTAACCAGGATGGTCTCGATCTCCTGACCTCGTGATCCGCCCGTCTCGGCCTCCCAAAGTGCTGGGATTACAGGCTTGAGCCACCGCGCCCGGCCAACTTTCATTTTAAAAGGTGATTAATTAATTATATAATTCCTTCCAACAAAATATACTCCATCTATAAGTAATAAAAAGCAACAACCACACACTTCATAAGATTTTTAAAAAAGCAAATAAAAAACTCAAAGTTACCGTAAGGAAGAAATTTTATTCTGCATCTCCTGATTAAATTTTAGTTCTTCTCCTGGTCCACTTTCCTTATGAATGGGCTCTGTTGTCAGACCTGTAACCCAGCCTGTAGAGATGAATTACAGTCATGCACCACTTAGTACTGCTGGTGTTAAAAAAGATAAATTATGCATTGTGTAGCAGAAACTCCAATGTACATGCCCCTTTGTCCACCAATATCAGCCTGTCTTAACCCTAGGACTTCATTCAAAAACAAAACACAAAATCAAGCTGGAAAATATTCAGACTATAGAGAAATTACTTAAGCATTTCACAATATCTTTTTTTTTTTTTTTGCCTGAAATACCATAATACTATAATGAAGGGAATCTTTTACTTCTTAACAGATTTAAAATATGGAGTAAGTCAACATAGTCTAGCAATTTCAAAAATAGCTGAAAAATAAGAATTGCCTTTTAAAAATTACTTTCATGGAAATTTAAACTCTCACATGACTACTATGAGGATGCAAAAATTACCAATTCAAAAGAAGTTTTGGCAGGTTTTTGAGACCCTGTCTCAAAATAAAAGTTTTTTTATCAGACACATACATAGTCCAAAACATAAAATAAATCTCAATAAGTACTTCTCTTTAAATCAAATAAGATAATTTAATAAAGGTAAGAGTGACATGCTAAACACTCTTAAAAAGTATTATTCAAATATCAACTATTTTATAAATCAAGAAGCCTATACTTTCTCCTTATTTTTTAACCAAGAAAGTTTTTAATGCTATAAGTAAGAGTGATTGATTAACACAGCAGCCTCCCCTTATCCACGATTCCACTTTCTGCATTTAAGTAACCCATAGTCAATGGTAGGCTGAACATATTAAATGGAAAATTCCAGAAATAAGTCCTAAGTTTTAAATTGTACAACATTCTGAATAGGGCGATAAAATCTCATGCCATCCTGCTCCATTCTGCCCAGGATGTAAATCATCCCTTTATCCAACATATCACCTGCTGTATATGATACCTGCTACCAGCCTATCTATTGTTCGCTTAGAAGCCAAACCAGTTATCAGATCAACTGTTGCCGTATCATAGTGCTTGGGTTCAAGTAACCTTACTTTATTTAATAAGGGTCCCAAAGTGCAAGAGTAGTGATGTTAAGCATATTGTTATAATTGCTCTATTTTATTATTCATTATTGTTAATCTTGTACTATGCCTAATTTGTAAGTTAAACTTTATCACAGGCATGTAGGTATAGGAAAAAAATATACACAGGGTTCAGCACTATCTGAGGTTTGAGGCTTCCACTAGGGGTCTTGGAACAGATTCCCTATGAATAAGGGGGGACTACTATAACTCTTTTTAAAAAAGAGACATCAAAAGCAGTTTATTAAGTTTAGATTTTTTGTTGCTGACTCTTTCTTCAATTACCTATTATCATTTACTTTACCTGAATATGTGGACACCACGATTTCATCATAGCTGTCTTTTCCTACACAACCACCCTGGATAGATGTGACACTTTCAGACAACATCTAAGGAAGTTTAAGACCAAGCACTTCATTAGCAACTAAAAAATTCAGACATGTTAAAAATAAGCTACACAACGTTTTCCCTGGCTCCAGACATTCAACATATATTTACTGAATGCTTATGTGCAGACACTCAGATTAGAAAGACAAAATATCTTGAACAAATGGCAGGAAACTTCAGTGTTTTTAAATTTGGGAAAGAAGATTCAAAACGATCCTAGTATATTTGTGGGTACCACTCAACTAACGATATACTCATCTAATGAGCTAAAATAGTTTATTTATTTATTTAGAGACAATGTCTCCCTCCGTCACCCAGGCTGGAGTGCAGTGGTGCAATCACAGCTCACTGCAGCCTTGACTTCCTGGACTCAAACGATCCTCCTGCCTTAGGTCCCAGAGTAGCTGGGACTAGAGGTGCGTGCCACAACGCTGGGCTAATTTTTCTATTTTTTGTAGAGATGGGGCTTCGCCATGTTTCCCAGGCTGGTCTTCAAATCGTGGGCTCAAGCAATCTGCCACCTTGGCCTCCCAAACTGCTAGGATTATAGGCGTGAACCATAGCTCCCGGCCAGTTTATTTTCATAAAGAAAGGTTTTTTTAAAACTTACATAAGCAAGGCTGGGCGCGATGGCTGACGCCTGTAATCCCAGCACTTTGGGAGGCCGAAGTTGGCGGATCACGAGGTCAAGAGACCGAGACCATCCTGTCCAACATGGTGAAACCCCATCTCTACTAAAAATACAAAAAAATTAGGTGGGCGTGGTGGTGCGTGCCTGTAGTCCCAGCTACTTGGGAGGCTGAGGCAGGAGAATCGCTTCAACCCCAAAGGCGGAGGTTGCAGTGAGCCGAGATCATGCCACTGCACTCCAGTCTTGCTACAGAGCCAGACTCTGTCTGGGGGAAAAAAAAAAAAAAAAAAAAATTACATAAGCAAAAAGCAAAATACCCTGTAAGTTTAGTCTATTATCTGAATTCCATGCACCATCTCTTATGTGTATTCTCAAAATAGTTTTTTAGATAAATAAAGAAGATGGTAACCTATATGGAATCTTTAGGAAAACTGCTATTGTGGAGAGAAATCAAGTTTTTTCAGATGACTCAGTGTTTATAATAACCATCTTTTAAGCAATACTTCCCAAACTTATTTGACAACCACTTAGGTAACTCAACTAGGAATCTGTATTTTTTTTTTTCTTTCTTTCTTTTAAAATAATGCAGGGAGCTGGTTTTTTGTTTTTGTTTGTTTTTTTAGACAGGACATTGATCTGTTGCCCAGGCTGGAATGCAGTGCATGATCACGGCTCACTGCAGCCTCAACCTCCCAGGTTCAAGTGACCCTCCCAATTTGGCCTTCCAAGTAGCTGGGACTACAGGTGTACACCACCATACCTAGCTGATTTTTAAATTTTTTTTTTTTGCAGAAATGGGGTCTCCCTATGTTGCCCAGGCTAGTGTTGAACTTCTGGGCTCAAGCAAACCTCCCACCTTGGCCTCCCAAAGTGCTGGGATTACAGGTGTAAGCCACTGTGCCTGGCCAGAAACTCTGTTTTTAACAAACACTCTAGGTCGGTGGCTTTCAAGCTATTTGGAAAGCAAGCAATAAATTTTATATTACAATCTGGTATACATTCACACATAAACATATAAAGCAATGTATCTAACTTAAAAGATTTGTGTCATACTCTGATATGTTCTAATCTATTCTGTTTTTTAAAAACTGCACTGGCAACACACTAATTGGTTTTGACTAGCAGTTTGAAAAACTCTGGTATGTAATTCTTAGCAGGCAAGACTGAGAACCTTTGTTTTAAAGGAGGGAGTGGAAGGAAGGGACACTAGCATTAAACCAGACAATCAACAAAACACTAGTTCTCTTCACCTACCCTATAGGGGGCAAACCTCTGAGCTATCCTGCAAATTAGGATGTGATAGTTGTTCCTGAGGCTAATTACCTGAGAAATTCAAGTAACAAAGGTTTGATTATAAATCACATAAAGTTAGATTTACAGGTGGGGTCAAATATCTGCATTTTTAACAAGTGTCCAGTTGATGTGTATAATAAAAGTTTTCAAAAAATTGTTTTTTATTGATCTGACAACTTGATTAGATCTTCCTTTAATTTACTGAACACAAAACACTGGAAATCACCTGACTTGCAGAATAATGTTTTACTCAACCAATAGAAACACGCACATTCTCACTTTCTGAGTGGTTTATCAGGGAACTATTAATTACAACTTTAAAGAGTATTTTAATGCAATATACTTGGAAAACATTTTTAAAACTATTCATTTCCTTTTTTAACTGTTCATTTCTATATACTTTTTTGCTAATAGAACATTTTAATGAAATTCATTTATCTTATGTACTTATATAAAAAAATTGGGGCTACTCTGCACACTGCCTATGGGGTAGCCTTGTTCTGCAAGGAGCAGGAAAAGAAAAACAAAGGAAAAAGGAAGGAAGGAGGGAAGGAAGGGAGGGAGGGAGGGAAGGAGGAAAGAAAGGGAAGAATGGGAGGAAGGCAGGGAGGGAGGGAGGGAGGAAGGAAGGAAGGAAGGAAGGAAGGAAGGAAGGAAGGAAGGAAGGAAGGAAGGAAGGAAGGAAGGAAGGAAGGAAGGAAGGATCCTATAACCATAAAATCAGAGATCCTGGGCAATATACTATGGATAAGTTTTATGTAAGAAAACATGGAACTAAACTTACAAAAAAAAGACCTTGGTCCTTCCTCAAAATATTGGCAAATGAGTATATGTTTAAGTTAAAATGCAATGTTCAAGGTATACATATTTTCTCTTTTTATGATTTACCCCTTAACTATCTTTTTTGATTAATCAACCATCTACCAGTCCAGACTGTGTCAGACAGTAGGTCTCCTCCTGATTATAAAAGCAACATAGTAAGTGATGATGTGAATCCAAGATGACGCAGAGTACTCCCAACCTAAGCATAACCTGAAAGCAGGACCTCTGTCATTAGACAGAAGAAATAAGAGGAAGATAGGATTTCTTAGTGCCAGACCTGGCAGAACAGGTAAATGCTATGACATTTCTGGGGTTTAGAATAAAAGTCAAAGAGGAGACTTGGGGTCCGAATAGGAAAGTTTCTCAAAGGGCTGATGAAAAAAAGCAGGAGATCATCAACAATGGATTATTATTTCTAAGCCTAGACTATTACTTGCCTCATTAGCAGGATGACTTTTTACACCAAAACAAGATGAACAAATTTGAAACCAATCTAAAAAATAACCTCAACTGTGTAACATTTTTATCCCTATATTTTCTAAATGATATGTTTTACCTGTGCTTCAAACCACTTGTATTTTCTGAACTGCAGTTAAAGTTAGGATTGGGAGATACCACTAGTAGAGAAATTAGACAAAAAAAAAAAAAAAAGAGTTGACACTTGAGTTGTGAACTCTTTTATTTCCTTTAAGTTTAATAGCCTCAGTATGTCCTATATGAGGCAGGATAGGGAAGCCCGGGATTGGAGAACACTAGTTCATGAAAAGGAAAGATTCAATTTATGCCAGAATGCTTCTCTATGTAACTTTATAGCTTGGCATAAATCAGCTTAATTACATTTAAAATTTGTGAACTAAAATTACTTTTATCTAGTATTTCTTCTTATACAGGCAGCCCTTGAGTGCGTAGAGTGAAACTGCTACTTTTTTCCTTTTGCTTAAGGTTATTTCTGATACTGTCCTAACAATATGAAGTTTATTCCTAAAATCTTATTATTTTAAAACAACAGACTCATTTATATTAACCAAACATATAAATATTACTCCTATAAAGTGTCATTATATGTTATAAACTAAGGCAAAATATTTAATACTTTAGATACTTATAATAATATTTTAAAGTATAATGAAAAAGTAATTTATTATCCTGCTTAAACGCAAGAGTCTATTATTCAAACATAAGAGAAGTCTGGAGAAGATTCTGATAACATCAAAATAGCAATATTTTAAACCAAACACAAGATTTTAATATATTTTCACTTAATAAAATTCAAACCATCTGTCATCTCTATAATAATTTGACAAATAATAAGCATATATAGTCTTTTTTAATGAACTTACCTGATCAAATCGTAGAACAGGTTCATTTGCATTATCAAAACTATACACTTCCACCATTCCGTCATCTCTCCCAACAAGTAAATCTTTAACCCCATCACCCACAATGTCAAAGCTGTCAATACACAAAATACCTTTAAAAAGAGATATGTGATAAGTTATTAAGAAGACTAATAGTTATCGTCAAGTATATGCCAAGTAAGAATGAAAATAACACATATTCCGACTCAGAATGCTGAGTAAAAATCTTTGAGCAAAATCAAGTGCTCTTCTCTTGTCCATCCACATTCATCTATTTCCAGGTCTTTAAATATAATCTGTGTGAGAACGGCCCCTACATTTATATCTCCCTCCAGCTCTGGCCAAAGCTCCAGACTGATATATTCAATTTGGTATCTTCTCACAGACATCTGCATCTTAAACTTTCCATACCCCAAACAAAACTCTTTATTCCCCTTTTTACCATACCCCCTCAATACTGCTCCTCCCTCTGTCTTCCCCCATCTCCATAAATTATTCTACCTAGCTGCTTAGACAAAAATTCTGGGCTACATCTCTGATTTCTTTTTTTCTCACCACCCCTCATATCAAAACCACTAGCAAATTCCATCTTCTCTACCTCCACAATATATACTGAAATTGTCTCCTTTAGGTTTCCAGCTACTGATAGCCTAGACTAAGCTAGCCTAGACTAGAATAAATTATAATAACTCTTCCAGCTGGTCTCCATGCTTCCAATTTTGACCTGCTTCCTCCCGCCCCCTCCAATCCATTCTCCAAACAGTGTCCTTTGTTTTGTTTAGGCTTAGTAAATTAAATGTCACACTCCCACTGAAAATTTTCTGATGAATTCCTACAGCACCTAGATTAAAATTCAAACTGTTTTCCAAGGCTCTACTCTACCTCTCTGACTCCATCTCCTGCCATGTTAATGCATTTAGCCAAACTGACCTTCCTACTGTTCCTCAAATGAATCAAATCTACCTTCACCTCAAATCTTTCGCACTTACTTCCTCCTCTTCCTGAAACATTTTTTCCCCGCAAATCTGCATATTGCTAACTCTTTTTCTTATCAGTTGAATCTCATTTCAAATTTCACCTCTTCTAAGAGGCTATCTTTGACTACCTGGTCCTCCTTCTATCATCACTCTCCAATACACTGCCCTGTTTTATTTTCTTCAGGTGACTAGGTAAAGCTGTCTTTATGTATTTATTTGTTTTTACTCTGTCTCTCCTAATAAGTATTTGTTGAAGGAATAAATGAATATATGAACATCCTGAACATATACATAGGCATCTCACTATCTACCAAATCAGTTATAAATTCTCCTTAGAAAGTTATAAATTCCTTAGAAAACAGGAATATTCTCTGACCCACTGCACTTCTTCTTTGCTTCATAACAAAGACTCCTAGATTCCAATTAATTCTGTACCTCAGACAACTAAGTTACCTCAGACAACTAAAATCCAATTAAAACTGGATTTTAGCATAAAATGATATTAGCCTGTAAAAACGCATCAATACCAAATTACTATAAGCATTTATTACTTTAAAAGAATTATGCCAATAGTATAACAGACCTGACAAATAAACAAATAGTAGATAAATCAAGGTGTGAATTGCTAAGTCTGCTATGTAGTATAAATAAAATAGAATAAATTATATAATTTAAGATACTTAATAATCATTGACACCTCAGAATCTGAACTACATGAAAAGCATACCTCCCCTCTTTTTCTCATTTCGAATTTCCCACTTGTGTATTGGTTTGGATGTAGTAATCTGAATAAGCCCAAGTTTTCCATCTGATGTCCCAAACAAAAGGTCTTCTCCAGAGTCACCTAGTTATAATTAAAGTCAACATATTATATTTCTCCTACAATTAGTAATCTCTTTAAAATTAAAATATTGTTATGTAAAAATCTCATTTAAAAAATATTATAAAAAGACATAAAACTTAATTTTTGAGAATGGTTATTATATATTCACTCAATTTTATAGTTATAAGAGATAAGACTTTTCCCCATTATCTAATTTTAAGATGAAGAAACTAGGTTGGGTGCCATGGCTCATGCCTGTAATCCCAGAACTTTGGGAGGCTAAGGTGAGAGGATCATTTGAGCCCAGGAGTTCCAGACTAACCTGAGCAACATGGCAAAACCCTGTCTCTAAAAAATGCCAAAAAGCTAGCCGGGCATGGTGATGTGTGCCTGTAGTACTAGGGAGGCTGAGGCGGGAGGATCCCTTGAGCCTGGGAGGTCGAGGCTGTGGTAAGCTGAGATTGTACCACTGTACTCCAGCCTGGGAGACAGAGTGAGAGCCTGCCCCCCAGGCCCCCAAAAACAAAAAAAAACGGAGAATTAAAAGCTCAATAACTTGTGCTGTTAGTTACTGGCAAGATCCCAGAAAGACAACTGTCTCGTTTCTAGTTTATGTCCTTTCTACAATTTCCCATTTTCACTTAATATTAAAACACATAGTTGATTTGTGAAAAATAAAATCCTGATTACCGCCATTTCCATTGTGTAGTGCTAAGACAGTAGGGGGGCCAGGAACTTCAATTTCATACATCACATCAGATCCCTGAAGGAAAAGAAGTATTTAAAAACTGAAACAGAATACAGACTGAAAATAATAGAGGCATTCATGAATAACATCAATATTCAAATATAGTATTCTTAGTAACACCTAGAATAAAATTGCTTTAAAAATTAGGTTATGAATACAACTTGCATTTGTTAGCAATTTTGCATATATCAACTGATTTGAACACATATATATACACACACGTATATATATACACACATATATATACACACACGTGTATATATACACACGTATATATATATACACACATATACACACACACACACACACATATATATATAGTGTAAAAGACCATGGAGAAAACATTTAAAATATTGTCTACCCTTAATATATTTTAAATACGTTGTTTGCCTGAAAACTTGACACTGGTAGATTTTCCTATCAAGTCTCTAGGAACAAATTATTCCCTGTCCTCTCTAGGTGAACTGGAGAGCTTTAACTTGGAATACATCCAAATATTTTAATAGACACAAAGTTACTTCCTAAGGAAAATGTTGGCCTTGCCTTTGGGTATTCCCAAAATCTGCTCCAGTTAGAGGTAGAATGACCTGCTACTTAGATAAAAAAAAAACAAGTTAGGTCCTTTTATATTTCTCAGTTTTTCAATTTTGCTACTTGTAATGCTTGTCATTTGGGGCGCAGTATTTGTGATGCTGTTAAAGAATGATTTAGAAGAACTTATACTCACATGGAAAAAATACTCATGATCTAGAATTGAAAGAAAACACAATTTGCAAAATGGGCCGGGCGTGGTGGCTCACGCCTGTAATCCCAGCACTTTGGGAGGCTGAGGCAGGTGGATCATCAGGTCAGGAGTTTGAGACCAGCCTGACCAACATGGTGAAACCCTGTCTCTACTAAAAATACAAAAAAATTAGCCAGGCATGGCGGTGCGTGCCTGTAATCCCAGCTACTCAGGAGGCTGAGGGAGGAGAATTGCTTGAACCCAGGAGGCAGAGGTTGCAGTGAGCTGAGATTGCGCCACTACTCTAGCCTGGGTGACAGAGTAAGACTCTGTCTCAAAAAAAAAAAAAGAAAAAACAAAAGAAAAGAAAACACAATTTGCAAAATTATAGTAAATATGGTATGACATTTTTGTTTTAATTTTTTTTTTTTTTTGAGATGGAGTCTCACTCTGTTGCCCAGGCTGAAATGCAATGGTGTGATCTCAGCTCGCTGCAACCTCCACCTTCCGGGTTCAAGTGATTCTCCTGTCTCAGTTGCCCGAGTAGCTGGATTACAGGTGCAGGCCACCATGCCTCGCTAAGTTTTGTATTTTTAGTAGAGACAAAGTTTTGCCATGTTGGCTATGTTGGTCTTGAACTCCTGACCTCAGGTGATCCATCTGCCTCAGCCTCCCACAGTGCTGGGATTACAGGCGTGAGCCACGACACCGGGCCTAAAAAAGTTTAACGTTTATTTAGAAAACATAAGAAAGCCATATACTTGATCTCTTTTTTTTTTTTTTTTTTTTTTGAGCCAGGATCTGGTTCTGTCATCCAGGCTGGAGTGCAGTGCAGTGGTGTGATCATAGCTCACTGCAGCCTTGACCTCCCAGGCTCAAGTGATGTTCCCATCTCCGCCTCCTGAGTAGCTGGGACTACTGGCATGCACCACCATGCCCAGCTAAACTTTTTTTTTAAGAGACAGGGGTCTCACTATGTTGCCCAGGCTGGTCTTGAATTCCTGAACTCAAGTGATCTTCCAACCTTGGCCTCCCAAAGTGCTGGGGTAATAGGCCTGAGCCACTGTGCCCAGCCCACTTTATCTTTTATTTAAAATATCATTTTAAAATTTACAGTTTTCTACACATAACTATATAAACACAAAAGAATATACACAAAACTGTTTAAAAAAGGCAACCTCTGGAGTAATGGATTATTCATAGAGATAGATGGGGAGTGAGAAAAAAGTATGCAGTGCAGAGGGAAAGATTTCAACTTTATTTTCTGCAGATCTTTAGTAATTTTTTTTAAAAAGTAATAAGCATATGGCTCTCTTGTCAAACAAAGCAGAATCCTAGAATTCAGTCAATTTCTAATTGAATGCTAAACAGTTCCTGTTAAAAGCCTTGTTCAAAATAATTCATATTTAAAAGCACAGGCTATGGGGGAAATTAATCATTCATAACTCTAAAATGAACCTTTCTTCTTTTCCTTTTTTTTATTTTTATTTTTTTGAGATGGAGTCTCCCTCTGTTGCCCAGGCTGGAATGCAGTGGCGCAATTTCAGCTCACTGCACGACCTCTGCCTCCTGGGTTCGAGTGCTCTCGTGCTTCAGCCTCCTTCCTTCTGAGTAACTGGAATTACAGGGGTGTGCTACTGCAACCGGCTAATTTTGTATCTTTAGTAGAGACGGGGTTTCACCATGTTGGCCAGGCTGGTCTCAAACTCCTGGCCTCAAATGATCTTCCTGTCTCAGCCTCCCAAAGTGCTGGGATTATAGGTTTGAGCCAAGATGCCAAGCCTAAAATGAACCTTTAACATGACTTTGTCCCTGGGGGGTAAAAACCTCAGAGACTCACTGGATCTTTCCTTCTACAAAAGCGCTGATGCCAAGAAATGGCCATCTGTCTATGGAATTCCAAAGAGTAAGATAGCCTGTGCTGGCATGGACTTAACAGCTAAACTTTTTCATCAACTGCGCCAACTATTACCAGCCTGTTTCTGATCCAGTTGATCTACCTGTTATATGCTATTTACATTTAAATATTATTTTAAGCATCCTATAGTGTGTGTGTGTGTGTGTGTATGTGTGTGCATGCATTTTATTGAAAGCCACTCTCAAGAAGATATAGTGGTAACTATTATTACTCATAACAATGACCTGAAGCCATTGTTTTAGTCAATCGTGGTTTTTACCAGAAATATAAGGACATCAAAACGATTTTTCCCTCTATCACTCATTTACTTATCCAACAAATATTTACTGAGTGCTTATTTCATATACTGCCATAAATGCTGGATAAATTCAAGTTATATAAAACCCTCCCCCCAGCCCAATTTCTTCCTTTAAATTGATTTTTTGGGGAAGAGAAAGGTGATGGAAGAAGAAAACAAAACAAAGAGGCAGGCAAAGGTTATCTGTAGTCAAAGTACTCCATTCTGATAATAGCTCAGAAATTGTGGATGGTGAGGCAAAAAATATCCCTTTTCTCCCAAATATGCTTCTCTAAAAACTTACAAAAGAACACATTTGACTCAAGTTAAAAAAATTAATGTGTCAAATTATTTAAAAATTGTTTCCATATATTTATATAAGCACTTAAAACAGTAACCACTATAGTTATTTATCTCAAGTACATAATGTTCATCAATATTCTCTCACATAAATTATAAAAAATTAGAAAAATACAAATAACAGCAACCTGTAAAACTCTGAGCACTCTGTCCTGGCAGGCCAATACAGGTGTGATACGAGATAATCTTTCCACTGGAAGGCAGATAACATCATTGATTTTATCCCCAGAAAGGTAATAATGTTGGTCTTTGCAGTCACAATAATGGTTATAGATGTAACTTGCACTGAGAAAGAGGTCTGAGCCAGATATGTGCCTGAGAACATTAAAATAGTAATTTTTAAAAATAAGCACAGGTACTGAATTTTTTTCAGAGATAAAAACAGAACAATTTATAGTTTACTAACATTTTATTATAGACTTAAAGAACACAGTTTTTAAAACTTTCTCCTACTTAATTTCTAGTCTTTTTGGTATAACACTGTTTTTGATTTTGAAAGCTGAAAATGAGGATGTTAAGGCCTCAGCCTTCCCAATAAAACTGAGCTCAGAAAAATGGAAAACAAAGACAAGATAATGATAATTTAACTGTCTATATCCAAAGGCAATTAATACGTCAAAAAATGACTTCTTTGTGTACTATGTGCCAAGCACTATCTTAAGTGATTTTTATGTATTAGATCAATTAATCATCATAACTCTATAAAATAGGGACCATTATTATTCCTTTTTACAGGTGAATAATAAAATGTTAAATAACTTGCCTAATGGCACCTAATTATTAAGTAGTAGATTAGACTGCAACTCAGTTTTTTGCTCTAGAGTTAGCTTTCTTACCAGCACACTAATTTGCCTGAAAAAATCTATTTTAAGTGACTCTACCTCAAACTAAATGATAAACAGCAGAAAAAAAATGATTTCATTAGAACTTTATCTTGAAAAGAGAAATGAAAACAAGTTCATTTCAAATTACACTTAACAAAATTTAGTCAATAGTCATAACTATGTTCTAATTCTTAGACTGAATCAAGTTTTCACTTGGGTGAGCTAAAATGGCTTGACAAAAATTTATATGTAAGTGCGATATATTTTTCACTTCTAGATTGTTATTACCATATTTATCATAAAGAGGATAATTTTATTTGAATGTTTCATGTATTCCTCTACCTCCAAGTTCTATTTAAAATTTTTTACATTAAAATTATTATCTAAAGAGCTTATCCTATAATAATCCTCCCTGATTTTCTCTTCTTCAGTTATTAAGTGGCCTCACTTTGTGGCTCTGCATATCATTGAATAGTCCTCTTACTATTTTTATCAACTTCATGAAATTCTGTTTTTCAAAATTTTAAATTCCATTTTGAAACCAATCTGTATTATATTTGCATTATATTGGCCAAAGTACTATTTAGCAATCACTATTGCTGACATGAGTGGGGATACATGGCAGCATTAAGCAGGAAAGGATGTGTAGTGACTAATGCTAAGTGGTCAGTTTCCTTACTGAGTATCTTCAAGTTATAACTTTTGTTTTCCTATAAAACCTTACAAATGTGGGGATTCAGACAATCAATTTTCAAAACTTGAGTAAAGAACTTTTCTATCCCATCTTTGCCACTCTAGTAAAAACATTTAAGAAACCATTTAAAGAGACTATTACTAAACTCCGTATCTTTCTCACACTACTATCCATATACCTGTCCGAATGTAGTTATGCTATTAACACATTACTTTTAGTATTTCACAATTATCATTGGCCATGTCTATATATAAGTGTATTTCAAAAGTGTTACTATTCTTGTTAAACCATTTGAAATTACATATTTCCACTTACCATTGTTTGTTATCTAATTTCACCAAGCCAACATTTTACATCTCAAACATCAGGAGATATGCTGTGCATTATACAAAACTCTGGGCTGAATCAGTTGTTTCTAGCCTAAGAGTCTGACTGATTATACAACTTGGCTGCACTAGATTCAAAGGAAGAACTTAAAAGATAAAAACAAAACCTACTCTGGGTTATTCTGATTCAGTAGGTATGAGGTGGGACAAGGAATTAAGTGTCCCAAGGGATTCTTCTAAGTAGCAAATTTAAGAAACAGTGAATTAGATGAATTTTAAAACCCTTTTCAGCTCCCTGTGATTCAAAAACTAAAATCTGAATTGCAAAATTTCACATCAGGAAGCCATTTAGGGAGCTATATTTCACTTAGAGTCTTACCTGATATACCTGAAATTATACCCTATTGGTAATCACTAACTTTGACAGTCAGCCTTTTAACATAGCGATGCTACCTGAAAACCAGAACTAGCAAAAAGAGCCAAGGAACGTAAAGCTAAATATCTAGAGATTTATTTTCCATTTTTTCCCATACCTTGATGATGAATCAAAACTCAACCAAGTAGTCAAAAATGATTGTATAAATACTATGAAGTTCTTTAAAACAAAATTTCAACCACCAATTTCATATTGATTGTAGGTCAAATTTAGTTTCTGACTAATAAAATACCTTTAGTTAATTTTATTTTCCAGAACGCCTATTAAGATATGATACTTAATCAGTTGCCTTACATCTATCCAAAATATTATAAATAAGTATGTAAAAATAAAAAAAGGAACAATAGACATACATAGCTTTAATGCTTTCAGTGAGGTTTGTTTCAAAAGAGAGGAACTGTTTTCCTCTTTTTGTGAAGGCTCTAATCTCAGATGCTGCAGCAATAAAAATTTTCTCCTGAGGTGTGTTAAGAACCCCTCCTAGTTCCAGTCTTGCAATCTTTGGCCCCGGTAAAGTCTTGAACACTGCCTGAAAAAAATCATTCATGAAAAAAGTACATAAATTACTTTATTGTGAGCATTTTTTCCTTTACAATACAAAATGTTAAGATGTTAAATTTGCAAAATATTACAGTTCTACTACATAGAAATAATTTTAGATAATAATCTGTATACTTTAGTAGCTCTTCAGGTTTTTTGCTGTACTCAACTTTTAAATATATATTCCCACACATATTTGCATGTCATTGAAATCTAAATCCTTGCAATTCAAAGTACAGTTCACTAAGCAGCAATGTTAGCATCACTAAATTGATTTAAAATGCAGATCAAATGAATGAGAATCTGTATTTTAACAAGATTCCCCAGCAAGTTCCTATGCATATTGAAGTTTTAGAGGCACTGGCTTAAACAATACTCCTATGAACAGGGAAGTCCATTTGGCAAATTATTTAATGAGGTCCAATGAACATGTTTTTACACTTCAATCATCTTTTAAAACTAATCTTTCCTGGTTTCTTTACAATTTTTATAAATTTTAATAGTAAAGGACTATAGAATTTACTGAAAATGTGAATGTATGACTTAATACCTATAATCATATATCTATTTAACTGAAAACAATATTCATTTCATTAATTTTTTCATGGTTATTTTCCATTTTATTATTTGCACCAGCTTTTTCTCCTCCACTTCCTCCCCATGACTTTATATACAGAGAATAAGATATCTGGGAGAATATGAATAATGGAAACACTGAGTTTCTGGTAGTTTTTATTCTCTTCATCTCTTGGAAATTCCATATAGTATATAATGAATACCAGAATCCACATCTCAGACTCATCATTCTAAATTTCTAATTATGACCTGTAAATATGATAATGTAACAGTAATAACTTCCTTGATTAGGTTAAATTAAGTGGCAAAGGTTGTAGGTTAGTTGCTTCCATGATTACATTATGCTACATAAGATTCTTTCTTAGCAGACTAGAGAAATTTCCTGCTGGCTTTGAAGAATTAGATTACCATGTTGTGAGAAGGACTGTGAGAGGACCACACAGCAAGAAATTGTAGAGACCTCAAAGAACTGAGAGCAAAAAAAAGAAATTTACAGATATTAATAAAGTGGGGACCTCAGTCCTGTAATAGCAAGGAACTGAATTCTGCAAACAACCACATGAGCCTGGAATAAGACCCCACACTCTAGAAAGGAACCCAGCTCAGCTGACACCTAAATTGCAGCTGTGTGAAACCTTGAGCACAAACTCCTGTGCTACAGAAACTGTTAGATAATAAACGTGTGTTGTGTTAAGGCCCTAAATTTGAGGTAATATATTACACAGCGTAGAAAAGTAACCCACAACCACAGGATGCCAAAGGTGCCTTACAACTAGCTAGCAAATGACTTTTGTGCTGCCTGCAGACTCATACCTCACATTAACTACTTCCCTCAGAACCCATTTTCCATTATCTGTATTTTAGGAAACTTTTAACCTAGTATATTCAATAAATAGTGCATTCTGTTTTAGAGAACTATTTTTCCCCTTCACAAAGCTATACTTACTCCTGCTTCTCCTTTCTTCATGCCAAAGCACATAACTACCCCATCATGATCCCCAATAACCACCTGTAATAGATGGAAGAGAATCGAAAATTACTATTGTTAATATTATGACCTAATAATTATATACAGGGAAAGCAAGATTCTTAATTTATAAATGTTGACTTAATAGAGAACAGAAAATCTAGGAAAGACACCCCCACAAAAAATAATCCTCAAAAGAACAAGAGCCAAAAGAGAAGGATATGGAGAGTCATTAGAAAAGTAATTGGCCATAGATTTTGTTCCTATAATGTTAATAGGACAACACAAATATGGTTGGTTTTTTTTTGTTTTTCAACTTTTATTGTAGGTTCTAGGAGTCCACATGCAGGCTGTTATGAAGGTATACTTCCGGATAATGGATTATGGTCAGAAATGCCTACAAAGTAATTTTTTTTTTCATAACTGGAGCATAAGAATATTTTAACTTTTAAAACAGATTATCAAATAAAGTTGTGAGTGACATATTTAATAATTTTAAACACCTTTTTTAAAAGTAAAATTTTAATGTATGAAAATGTACACAAAATATTATAATGAATTATCATGTGCCTATCACCTAGTTTCAACAATTACTAACATGTAGACAATGAATTATTTTGAAATAAATATAGAGGGACATTTTAACACTTCTTCCTCAAAAGGAGATATCAAACAACCTTGGACCAGTTCCAGTCCATGGCCTGTTGGGTACCAGGCCACACAGCAAGAGGTAAGCAGCGGGAAAGCAATCATTTACAAACTGAGCTCCGCCTCCTGTCAAATTGGCAGCGTCATCAGAGTCTCATAGAAGCACAAACCCTACTGTGAACTGCGCATGGTTGTATGCTCCTTAGGAAAATCTAACTAATTCCTGATGATCTGAGGTAGAACACAGTATTATCACAAAACAATCCCAGCCCGATTGGTGGAAAAACTGTCTTCCACGAAACTGGTTCCTGGTGCTAAAAAAGTTTGGGAGCTCTGGTTTAAGAAACTACTAATCAAGTTTAGGCATAGTATCAAATAGAAAGAGTCACAATCATCTGAAAAAGTTATTTAAATACCCCTCCTTATTTCCCACTATGTATCTGTGTAAGCTGATTTTCTTCAAATATTTCAACCAAAACAACATAGCACGAGATTGAATGCAGTAAACAAATATGAAAATCTGTGTGTGTATGCTTATGCCAGACATTAACCAAGTTGCAAAAAGTATAACATAATGATACTATACTCATTAAATTCTTTTTTGTTTTGAAAAATAATTATTTTTCATAAAAACGTGTTATATAAACATGTAATGAGTTAATTTTTTAATAAAAGAGTTTAAGCATTTCTTAGTCTTCATTTTAATACAGTAAGTATTGATACATACAACTTACATTAAAAAATGTTCTTTGGGATCCTCAATCCTTTAATTGTGTAAAGGGGTGCTGAGACCAAAAAGTTTGAGAAGTGCTAATCTAGGAGACTTATTACAATAAATGACAATCAGAAATCTGTTGGTTTATCTTTTTCATTTTCTTCATTTAATTTTATTTTTAAATTGACAACAATTGTACATATTTGTGGGGTACATAGCAATGTTTCAATACGTATAACATATACTGATCATATTGGGATAATTAGCATATCCATCATCTAAAATACTGATCACTTCTCTGTGTTGGGATCAGTCAACATCTTCTTTTTAGCTATTTGAAACTATATATTGTTAACTATAGTCATCCTATAGTGGTATAGACTACTTGAGCTTATTTTTCCTATCTAGCTATTTTATATCCTTTAATAAATGCCTCCCTATCCCTTCCTTCCCTCTACCCTTTGCAGCCTCTAGTATTCTCTGTCCTACTTTTTACTTTAATGTGACCAAATTTTTTTAGCTTCCACATATTAAGGAGAAAATGTGGTGTTCAACTTTCTGTTCCTGGTTTATTTCACTTAACATAATGTCCTCCAGTTCCATCTGTGTTATTGCAAATGACAGGATTTCATTCTTCTCGCTCTTTTTTTTTTTTTTTTTTTTGAGACAGAGTTTTGCCCTTGTCGCCCAGGCTGGAGTGCAATGGCACCATCTCAGCTCACTGCAACCTCTACCTCCAGGGTTCAAGCGATTCTCCCACGTCAGTCCCCCAAGTAGCTGGAATTACAGATGTCTGCCACCATGCCTGGCTAATTTTTGTATTTTTAATAAATACAAAATGGGGTTTCACCATGTTGGCCAGGCTGGTCTCCAACTGCTGACCTCAGGTGATCCGCCCGCCTCGGCCTCCCAAAGTGCTGGGATTACAGGCGTGAGTCATCATGCCTGGTCAGGATTTCATTATTTTTTATTGCTGAATAGTATTCCATTGTGTATGTATACCACATTTTTTAATACATTCATCTGTTGTTAAACACCCAGGCTGATTCCGTATCTTGGCTATTGTGAACAATGCTGCAATAAAACATGGGGGTGCAGTTGTCTCTTTGATATAATGATTTCCTTTGGGTAAATTCACAGTAGTGGGGTTGCTAGACCTATTTGTAGTTTTGGTAGCCCTATTTGTAGTTTTTGAAAAATCCTACATACTGTTTTCTATAGTGGATGTACTATCCCACCAACGGCACAGAAGAGTTTCCTTTCTCCACATTCTTGCTAGTATTTGTTGTTTTTTGTTTTTTTTTCTTGTCTTTTTGATAACAGCCATTCTAACTGGGGTAAGATGATACTTCATTGTGGTTTGATTTGCATTTTCCTGATGATTAATGATAAGTATTTTTTCCTATTTTTTTGTCATTTTATGTATTCTTTTGAGAAATGTCTGTTCAGATCATTTGCCCACTTTTTAATCAGATTGCTTGTTTGTTTGCTATTGGTATGTTTGAGTTCCTTGTATATTCTGGATATTAATTCCTTGTTGGATGAGTAGTTTGCAAATATTTTAAATCCCATTCTATAGGTTGTCTTTTCACTCTTGTTGTTTCCTTTCCTGTGTAGAAGCTTTTTGGTTTGATATGATCCCATTTGTTTATTTTTGCTTTTGTTGTTTGTGCTTTTGAGGTCTTATTCATTAAATATTTCCCCAGACCAATGTCCTAAAGCATTAACATTTAGGTCTTTTTTTGTTTTTTGTTTTGTTTTGTTTTTTTGAGATGGAGTCTTGCTCTCCCAAGTAGCTGGGATTATAGGTGCCTGCCACAACGACCAGCTAATTTTCTGTATTTCTAGTAGAGATGGGGCTTCATCATGTTGGCCAGGTTGGTCTCGAACTCCTGACCTGAAGTAATCCACAAGCCTCGGCCTCCCAAATTGCAGGAATTACAGGTGTGAGCCACCATACTTGGCCACATTTAGGTCTTTGATCCATTTTGTGTTCATTTTTATATGGGGTGAGAGGGTGAGAGGTGGAAGTCTTGGTTTCATCCTTCTGCATATGAATATACAGTTTTCCCAGCACCATTTATTGAAGAGGCTGTCCTTTCCCCAGAGGGTGTTCTTGGCTCTTTTGTCAAAAATCAGTTGGTTGTAGATATGTGGATTAATTTATGAGTTCTCTATTCTGTTTTATGTTCTCTGTGTCTCTGCGTTTTTATGCCAGTATTATGCTGTTTTGGTTACTACAGCTTTGTAGTATATTTTGAGATCTAGTAGTATAATGCCCCAGCTTTGTTCTTTTTATTCAGGATTGCTTTGACCATTTGGGGTCTTTGTGGTTCCATACAAATTTTAAGATTTTTTTTCTCTTTCTGTGAAGAATGACATTGGTATTTTGATAGAGACTGCATTGAATTGTAGACTGCTTTGGGTGGTATTGTCATTTTAACAATATTAATTCTTCCAATCCATGAACATGGGATGTTTTTCCATTTGTTTGTATCCTCTTTAATTTCTTTCATCAGTGTTTTATAGTTTTCCTTGTAGAGGTCTTTCATTTCCTTGGTTAATTTATTATTACGTATTTTATCTTTTATCTATTATAATTGGGATTGAGTTCTTGATTTCTTTTTCAGCTAGTTTGTGGTGTATAAAAACACCACTAATTTCTGTATATTAATTTTGTATCCTGCAACTTTACTGAATTCATTTGTCAGTTCTAAAAATTTTTTGGTACAGTCTTTAGGTTTTTCTTTCTTTTTTTTTGAGACAGAGTCTTGCTCTGTTGCCCAGGCTGGAGTGCAGTGGTGTGATCTCGGCTCACTGAAAGCTCCACCTCCTGGGTTCACGCCATTCTCCTGCCTCAGCCTGCCGAGTAGCTGGGACTACAGGCGCCTGCCACCATGCCCGGCTTTTTTTTTTAAAATTTATTTTTATTTGTATTTTTTTTAGTAGAGATGGGGTTTCACTGTGTTGGCCAGGATGGTCTCGATCTCCTGACCTCACGATCTGCTCGCCTCGGCCTCCCAAAGTGCTGGGATTACAGGCGTGAGCCCAGCTGAGTCTTTAGGTTTTTCTATATATAGGATCATGTCATCTGCAAACAGAGATAATCTGATTCTCCTTTCCAATCTGGATACACTTTATTTCTTTTTCTTGTATAATTGCTCTGGCTAGGATTTCTAGTACTATGTGTAATTGTTGATTCATCTTGCTAAAATGTTTATATATCAGGATAAAGTATTTTTTGCAGTTTTAAAATACTTGGCTAGTCTACTAAGAAACTGTAATTGTTTTGTGGAAATCATAGGATCAATATTTCTTTAAACATAATCAGTGTGGTTAAGTACAAAGTTTAACATCAAAATATTTAATGACTTTAAAATATGAGAAAGTTTAAAGAGAACATTTTCTTGATATCTTATTTTGCTTTATATTTCTTTTTTCATACATCTGATACACAGAAAAATGGAGTATGGTTTTTAAGTTTGCCTACACTATTTACTAATGGTATGTAATAATTTTAATGTCCAAGAAAATTATTGTCTATAAATGTCCCTTGGTATTCCAATTTCTGTTCAAATTAAAAAAAAAATCATTTCCATTTTAACATTAGCATTTTTAAGAGAATAACTTAATAATAAAGAAGGAAATAGGAGCCTCTCCTCTGTCAGTACTAGTGAATAGTGGAGAAATCAGAATCTATACAGCACCTTTTGTGTAGCTCTGTGTCTTGAGGCAGGAAGTAGCTTCATAGTCTTCTGAGATGTTACTCCCACCTAAAGAAAAACACCAGGTGCTTAGTGAATTTAATTTGAAGTTATTACAGAGATTAAAAGGATCAGCAGATTTAGGTTATAGTGAACCTTTTTGTTAAACTGAAATTAGTGATATAACTATTATCAGTAATTAACTTATTTTCTAATGAGATATGTCATATTAGTCAGAATACATATACAAAACAACCAAAATAGTAAAACTTATCCTAATGCCAAGCCAAAAATAGTTGTGTAAGATGACTGTCAAGATACTTTATTTAAAAATATCTCTAGAAGCCTTCTTTCCCAACTGCATACAGTTGTTGAGCAAAGTGATTCAAGAACTTTGAAAATAGATTATAGTTATTAGAAATGCAACGTAAGACCACATGCAGTGGCTCATGCCTGTAATCTCAGTACTTTGGGAGGCTGAGGTTGGAGGATCACTTGAGTCCAGGTGTTCAACACCATCCAGGCAACACAGGAGACTCTGTCTCTACAAAAAATAAAAAATTAGCTAGGCATGGTGGTGCATGCCTGTAGGCCCAACTACTTGGAAGGCTGAGGCAGGAGGATAACTTGAGTCCAGGAACTTGAGGCTTTGGTGAGTCATGATCATGCCACTGTACTCCAGACTGGCTGGGTGACAGAACAAGACCCTGTCTCAAAAACAACAACAACAACAACATATATTTCTGCTAAAATAACAAACATGATGATGGCCATAATATCCAACCTAACGAGTGAAGATTATTTTACAAAAAAATACAGAGGATGAAAGCAGCAGGGAACTGTCACTGCTGGTGTATAGTTAGGAGAAGAGGATGGGACCAATGGGACAGAAACTGGTGAAAACAACACATCATGATAAAACTTTCATATAGTATAAATGACTTTATTCTGAATTCCAGAAAATTGTATTAAAGTCATCTGTTTAGATTTATATTTCTGAAACATCAATCTAGCAAGTGATGTGAAGGATGGCTTGGAGGGAGATGAAGCTGGTGTTCAGGAGCCCAATTTGGAAGTTATTTCAATTATTCAAGCAAGAGAAGATGAGAACTCAAATGAGGGTAATAGAGATGAAAGACACGGGACAGATTCAAGAGATATTTGGGAGTTAAAAGCAGCAAGATGTGGTGACCAGTTGGATATGGAAGATATTAAGGTGGGAAGTACATAGCATAAACCCCTAGAAAATTGACTGGGCAAACATTTGTACCATTAGCTGAAATGAGATGGCCTAAAAATATGGTGAGGAATTGGGGTAGAGAGAATTTTAGGTCTGAAAGAAATTCTGACAGGCAGTGTGGTGTAACAAAAAAGACACCAGTTCTGGAGTCCGAGACTTTGATTCAAATAGCAAATCCCTAATTTTTAGCTACTAAGCAAATTACTTACCTTCTGTAACCCCTTAGATCCTCATTTATAATATTGTCTACTTTGCAAATTCTTATGAGGATTAAATATGTTGGTAGGTACGCTAAATTCTTAGAATAAGCTAGATGCACATTAAACTGTTTTCATGGCTTTTTTTCCCCCTACTGTCTGTCACTCTGGGTAGAGTGCAGTTCCATGATGTCGGCGCACTGCAGCCTGCCTCCCGAGTTCAAGCGATTCTCCTGCCTTAACCTCCAGAGTACCTGGGATTACAGGCGCCCGCCACCACGCCGGGCTAATTTTTGTATTTTTTGTAGAGACGAGGTTTAACCGTGTTAGCCAGGCTAGTCTTGAACTGCTGACCTTAGGTGATCCGCCCGCCTCGGCCTCCCAAAGTGCTGGGATAACAGGCGTGAGCCATCGCCCCCGGCCCAGTTTTCATTGCTTTTACTATGATCTGCCTGGTGCGGTCCAGCTCACAGTAAGAAACAAGTGCCTGGTGCTTGGGCGAACGATCCGGGTAGAGATGGAGATTGAGGATTAGAGGCCCTCAGGCAGCCACGGCTAGGGAGGAGGAGAAGGGCCCTGGGGGGAATCCGGGATCAGACCGTGTCAGCATTTTCAGAGCATCCTCAGGAACCGGCAGGAGCCAGCACCGTGGGGGCTTGCGCCGCTTTTCCCCGGTCCCCTCGGACCGTCACAGACAAGAGGGAGCTGCCCAAAGGCGGGGTGCTGAGAGGTCGGCACCCAGCTCGGCTCCTTCGCCTCCGCACCAGCTCCTGGAGACCCAGACTTTCGGCAGTGAAAGGAAGGAATCCTCTCTGGGAGCTGGGCTTGTCCAGCGCGGTGCCCGCCCCATCCTTTGGGTTTACCTGTAGATAATCCATTCGGTTTAAAATCGGATCCATGATGACAAAGCTGAGGGGCTAAGCAGCGCCGGACAAGAACAGGAGGGACAGAGACTGCCGGCCCGCAGGCCTCCGACCCAGTCTGAAAGCCGCCCGCGCCCCCTCAGAATCCAGCTCCAGCTACCGCGCCCACTTCCTGGGCTGCAAAGGCCGGGCGACAGGGCAGTGGCGTCCTGCGTGACGTCAGTACGCTGCTGCGAGGGTCTCCTGGATGAATATGAAGGCCCGTCCCTTTCCCGAAGCACCGCCCACTGTAGCGTGTTCCAATCAGAGGCGGAGAGGAACTAAGGGCGCGAGGTCTGGGAGACTCAGGGCGGTTTCCACAGAGACCCCAGACGCAGCCTTGGCTCCACCCTCACCGCGGCCCAGGTCTAATACTGGACTTCTTTCCTCATCGCTGTAGAGAAAACTAGTTAAGCCTGCTAGATTCTGACCGATTTCACTCTGACATTGGAAAGGGTCCCGCGAAGAATTAGGTTCCACCGTTACAGGTGTTAGCTTACAGCAGCGGTTCTCAGACTTTTGGCCTTAGGACTTCTTTACAAAACTCTTAAAAAACCGTTGAGGACCACAAAGCCATTTGCTTTTTGTGGGTTTTCTCTCATTTTTATTTATTTATTTTTTATTTCAATAGTTTTGGGTGTACCGGTGGGTTTTGGTTACATGGATGAACTCTTGAGTGGCGAATTCCGAGATTTTAGTGTACCCGTCACCCACCAGTGTACACTGTACCCAATATGTAGTCTTTTATCCCTCACCCCGCTCCCAATCTCCTCCCCACCTGGAGTCCCCAGAATCCATTACATCACTCTGTATGTCTTTGCCTCCTCGTAACTTAATCCCACTTACACGTGAGAACATGCAGTATTTGGTTTTCTATTCCTAAGTTACTTCACTTAGAATAATGGCCTCCAGCTCCATCCAAGTTGCTGCCAAAAGATATTATTTCGTTCCTTTTTATGGCTGAGTAGTATTCAATGGTGTATATATACACTACATTTTTTTTATCCACTCATTAGTCAATGGACACTTAGGTTGGTTCCATATCTTTGCAATTGCGAATTATGCTGCTACAAACATGCATGTATATGTGTCTTTTTCCTTTGGGTAGATACCCAGTAGTGGGATTGCTGGATTGTATGGTAGCTCCACCTTTATTTATTTATGGAAGCTTTATACTGTTTTCCATAGTGGTGGTATTAATTTACATCCCCCAAGCAGTGCAAAAGTGTTCCGTTTTCACCATATCCATGCCAACATCTACTGTTTTCTAATTTTATTATTATTATTATTATTATTATTATTATTTTTTAGACAGAGTCTTGCTCTTGTCCCCCAGGCTGGAGTGCAACAGCACTATCTAGGATCACTGCAACTTCCGGCTCCCAGGTTTAAGTGATTCTCCTGCCTCAGCCTCCCGAGTAGCTGGGATTACAGGTGCCCGCCACCACACCTGGCTAATTTTTGTATTTTTAGTAGAGACAGGGTTTTGCCATGTTGGCCTGGTTGGTCTCAAACTCCTGACCTCGTGATCTGCCCGCCTCATGGCCATTCTTGCAGGAGTAAGGTAGTATCTCACTGTGGTTTTAATTTGCATTTCCCTGGTGATTTAGTGATGTTGAGCATTTTTTCATGTTTGTTGGCTATTTGTATATCTTCTTTTGAAAAATGTCCTTTGCCCACTTTTTGATGGGATTGGTTTTTTCTAACTGATTTGAGTTCCTTATAGATTCTAGATACAAGTCCTTTATCAGATGCACAGTTTGAAAATATTTTATTTTACTCTATGGACTGTTTAGTGATTATTTCTTTCGCTGTGCAGAAGCTTTTTAGTTTAATTAGGTCCCATTTATTTATTTTTGTTTTTGTTGCATTTGGCTAATGTCCAAAAGAGTTTTCCCAATGTTATCTTCTAAAATTTTTGTGGTTTCAGGTCTTAGATTTAAGTCTTTGATTCATCTTGAGTTGATTTTTGTATAAGGTGAGAGATGGGAAGCCAGTTTCATTCTTCTACATGTGGCTAAACCAGTTTTCCCAGCACCATTTATTGAATAGGGTGCCCTTCTCCCAATTTACGTTTTTGGATGCTTTGTTTAAGATCAGTTGACTGTAAGTACTTGGCTTTATTTCTGGGTTCTCTATCTGTTCCATTGGCCTATGTGTCTCCTTTTTTTTTTTTTTTTTTTTTTTTTTTACCAGTACCATGTGCTGTTTTGGTAACTAGCCTTGCAGTATAATTTGAAGTCTGATAATGTGATGCCTCCAGATTTGTTCTTTTTGCTTATTATTACTTTGGCTATTCAGGCGCTTTTTTGATTCCATATGAATTTTAGAACTTTTTTTTTAGTTCTGTGAAAAATAGTAATGATATTTTGATGGCAATTACACTGAATCTGTAGATTGCTTTGGAAAGTATGAAGACCATTTGTTTATATGAGTTTACCTATTGATTTTAACCATAGTAGACATTAGAACTGAAAGCAATTAGTGTTTTTTAAAAACCTATGACGAATATCTTAATTAAAAATATTTTCCAAAATCAAAAAATAAAATGAAATAACTGGTACTGTGTGCAAATCTATTTTCTGTCCATTTTAATAGTAGACAGGAGGAGCTTCAAATCTGCTACTGCATTCAGTCTATTGTTATATGTTGTTTTTGTTCATGTGTATGAAGAAAATTTCGTCCAAACTCAACAAGTGGTAATTTTTTGAAAGGTTAGTTGCAATGTGAAATGTGACTTCGTTACATAACATCAAAAAATCCCATCTCTTAGTACCACCATGGATCTCATCAGTGAAGTCCCGAGTATGGGAGATCTGTCAAACTTAGAGTGGCGAATACATATTTTCCAAAATTCAAATTTGTGCTTGAAAGTTTGAAATTTACACATTGGCAACAAATGTCGATTGTTTTCCTTGAACTGATAGGTTCCCTTCTTGAATTCACAAGAAAGTAAATGCCAAATATCTAAGTCTGAATAATCATAATTTGTCAGTAATTCCTTCAAATAAAAATAGTGTCCCATGAAAAAAGCAGCAAGTTCAGCTAGCAGCTCAATCCCACAAGTGCTTTTCCTTGAGCCAGCTAATGTACTTCAATATTCAGTAGAAGGATTTTATACATACTTCTTGTGTCATCACATAGAACATTTAAAAAGACATATTCAAGAGTTAAGATGTAATAAATGAGGGCTGAATCAGAAGAAAGAAAAAAGGAAAAAAGATAATATTAACAATGTTGCTGCTTCGTAAAGGACATTTTTATATGAAATGGTTTTTGTTTCCTATCAGTGCATGGCATGTAGAATATGGTGTCTACTAGTACGGTTTGGAGCCACTATTTTGATTTATGCTTAAGCACTAGCAGTATTAACCACCATTGTTTTGGTACCATCATTGCAAATGTCAGCAGAGTGAAATGGCAAATCACATCTTAGTATTATGAAAATAGTTTCAACATTGCAGACAGCTGTGAAAAGGCCTCAGGAACCAACCCTGCCCCTCGGGGCCCCACAGACTACTACTGACCCATAGTGACCCACGATTTAAGAGCTGACATTCTTTGACTCACTTTCATCAGTCCTTCCTTAATGCGCATAGAGCTCTGCCTAGGGAAGTACAGATGAGTTCAGATACAGCTACTTTCCTGATTTTTGTGGTTTTTCTTTTTCTTCTATTTTTTTTTTTTTTTTTTTTTTTTTTAGAGATGGGAGTTTTGCCATGTTGCCCAGGCTGGTATTGAACTCCTGGGCTCGAGTGATCGCCCACCTCAGCCTCCCAAAGTTCTGGGATTACAGACATGAGCCACTGTGGCTTTCCAGGAAAGAGTTCACAAATAATTGTGAAACAAAAAGAATTAAATCCCTGAGAAGAGGTGCTTCTTAAGAAGAGAAGTTATTTACTGCAGCAATATCTGAAAAAGTTTTCCCTTTGTTCCAGACAATTATTTCTCTGAGGCTAAAATAATTCCACATTAAAATAGACAATATATGAAGATGGGTTAGCTCTTCAGCAATTTGGGGGAAATATACATCAATTTAGATTCAAGAAAAAAAATACAGATAAATCTTAGAAGTCAACTGAAAAATAAAGCCACAGAAGAGATAGAAGAAAATAGAATTGTATAGCATTTTACAGAATTTTGGAGGTTGGAGGATATATTATTAGTTTGCTAGGGCTGACATAGCAAAGTACTACACACTGGGAGGCTTTTCAACACAGAAATTTATTTTCTCACAGTCCTGAAGTCTAGAAGTCATAGATCAAGGTGTCAGCAGGGAACCAAACCAATCTTCAGAGGCCTCTCTTCTTGGCTTGTAGATCGCTTTCTCCCCGTGTCTTCACATGGTCCTTCCTCTATGTCTGTTTGTGTCTTATCTTGTCTTTTTAGAAGGACACCACTCATATTGAATGAGTGGCCCACTGAGATTATCTCATTTTAAATTAATCACCTCTTTAACGACCCTATCTGAAGGCGAGGACTTTAACATGTGTTTTGAGGGGACACAATTCAGCCCATAACAGACGGAAACTGATCTCAAAAGGAATAGAAGAAACCACAAAGGAAAAAAGCCGATATGGTGGTACATGCCTGTAGTCTCAGCTATTTGAAGGCTGAGGCTCAAGAAGATTACTTGAGCGCAGCAATCTAGCCTGGGCAAAATAGCAAGGCCCCATCTCTAAAAAACAAACAAACAAACAAAAAACTAACTTAAAAAAAAAATGAAAAGTAAAGATAAACATTTCAATATGTCACAACAATGTTTAAATGAAAACAAAAATATAGGAGAAAAGAGTTAATATCTTAAAAAATAGTTCATACAAATAATTAAGAAATACTATGATTCTAATAAATAGGCAAAACAAAAACAAAAACAAAAACAGACAATGCCGGCAGTGCTTATTTTCCATTTAACAAGTGATGTCCACTGTTTAATTAATTGTGTAGAAGGAAAGCAAGAGTTTGTTTTGAAGCTCAAATTTATTTTAAAACAGTGAAATGAGGCTATGATATAGCATCAAAACAATACAAAAAGTTTGCATAATATGATATTTGGAGTTCTTTGATTTTGCATTTAAAAATACAATTTATTATTTTTAAAGTACATACTATGTTTTGTTTCTAAATGATTAGTAAAGATTTCAAACTACTAATTTTAAGTATTCCTCAACTAATTAATTAGCAGGGTGAGGAATTTTTATTCACAATAAAGAAAATGTCAAGTTAAATTACCACTGTGTGTCCTCTTTTTAAAGACGTTTTAAGGTATCATAGACATCTTGGTGGTCTTTATAAAACTCAACAGAAGATGATTGCCTCTCAGATGTGACAAAGACCACTTTGGAGACAAATTTGCAGAATTACCATGCACCTTAGTAATTTATAACCTTATGTTATGGTGCTAAAGCAATCATTATAAGTTAAACAACTTATGGCTAAAAATAAAAGCAATTTAAACTGCATTAAAGTTAAAACCATCAACACGCTAGTAGTGGTCAGCAGAATGACTGAGTCATGAGTAAAAACATTAGTTTCCCCTAACACATGGTATAAATTTAGAAATTTTCAAACTCTTTTTTAAACTGAACAAAGTTACAGATACCCATTTTAGGTTTTGTTTTTTTTTTTTTTTGGTGGGGGGTTCACTTTGTCACCCAGGCTGGAGTGCAGTAGCGTGAACACAGCTCACTGCAGCCTCAACTTCCTGGGCTCAAGTTATCCTCTTACCCCAGCCTCCTGAGTAGCTGGAACCACAGACACACGTCACCATGCCCGGCTAATTTTTTTGTATTTTTTGTAGAGACAGTTTCACCATGTTGCCCTTCTGGTCTCAAACTCCTTAACTGAAGCCATCGACCTGCTTCAACCTCCCAAAGTGCTGGGATTACAGGTGTGCACCACAGTGCCCAGCCTGATTTTGGGAGGCTGAGGCAGGAGGATCGCTTGAAGCCAAAAGTTCAAGACTAGCCTGGACAACACAGGGAGACCCATTTCTAAAAATATATTTTTAAAAGTTTATTTAAAAAATTTAAAAAGACACAGAAAGAAAGATTACCACCTTGGATGATATTAACCTGCTGAAACACCTCTATGAGCTCCAGGGACTAGAAACCCCTGATGTAGCATAACCCTGTTTGCCTGAACTATTTATGAAGACCAGAGAAGTTAAATGGGTTGTCCCACACCACAGTCATTAGTGTGGCTTCAGTTCTCTTTAGATATTGTCCATAAGACAATTTATCATCCCATTTACAAAAGCTGCTTTCACTTGGCTTGCACATTTGAAATATAAATATATTGACATATTGGGTAAGATAGTTATCCTAAATTGTATCAAATTTGCTTTTAATAATCACAACATATCATTTTAAAGTTTTTATTGTGCATAAACTCTTTGAAGATATTGTGTACCATTTTTCAAAGTTTTCTCATTATTTCAAGTCTAAGAATCCAAACTTTTGAACAGATTGTGACTTCCATAAAGTCACGGGTGCTCTGTAAATTCAATATAGCAGGAACTTATAAAGTACCAAACTTTTCAAACAGTACGTCTAAGAAGCAGTTTGACTGTTGCTTTCTTTTCTTTATTTTATCTGTAACTGAGAAAAAAATAAGAATAGCAAAGAGGTAAAAAAATGAGAGATGTCCCAAGGAAAGAAGAGTCCTGGGGTTTTGACAATCCTTTAATTAATGTTTTTTTTTTCTAGAAAGTTGTTTTTGGTCCTGTTTAAACGCTCCCTTCTCTGAATTGCCCCAACAACTTTGAGCTTTGTTTTCCCAAAGGTATCTGTTAAAAGTGAGTAGGGAAAGGACTTGCTGACCCAGAGCTATCTTTATCCTCAAGTGAAGGACTAATTCTGACAGCAATCCCCTCGACTAATCCTCATTTCAACCGTAGGCTACCACATTAATACCTTCTGTCTTAGTGTGAGTTCCCTAAAAGCAAAACCTAACAAGATTTGGATGTGATGACTCATTAAGGGGATGCTCTCTGGAGAAAGGGAGGGAAGGAAACTTGAAAAGGCAGAGGAAGAAGCTAAACCAAGATTTCATCTCAACTTGAGTCTGGCATCAGCCTAATCCTTTCAGGAGCTCTGGAGCATGAACTGCACCAAATAGTTGGCCCCACCTTGAGACAAGGGGCCGGCCCTTTGTGCCCCCACCCATCAGTCACTGGCCATGGGAAGCTGGAGGCATCACATCCAGGGTAAAACTGCTTCTTTTTAGCTGAGGGCAATTCTCCAGGGGAAGTGATTAGCTAGGAACTGGACAGGAGAATATGGGAGACAGGTGCACTGGCCCGGTAGAGGGCATCTGGGCAGGGCATCAAAAACATCAATCGCACACACTACACTTTGTCATCACACCTTCTTCTGAAACACCACCTTGAAATGATAAGGAAAAAGATGAAATATTAAAACTATACCAGTTTATAAATAGTAAATAAAGAAAAAATGCCTGTTAAGAGCTCCACAGTTGTGAGGGGCATGGACGCAAAAAAAAAAAAAAAAAAAAAAAAAAGTCAGTTTTTTTTTAAATTCACATCGTGTAGATACCATGAGGCTTATCTTCATACTTCTCTGATCTTCAGATTCCAAGGATCATAGGCTGAATGTCCCCAGCTGAATCTGCCACTTTTTCATTCAGCATTTTTTCCAACCCCAAGGAAGAAAATTACAAAATATTCAGTTCCATAGCTATAAGCAAAAACTTTTCACACTTGGAATCTGGACCATACTATAAAACTATCAGAAATATCTATTATAGAAACTTTGTATCTTTACTATCTTAACATAACATATGGTAACATATAACAATGGAAAAATTCAATATTTTATTCAGTTCTGAGACACAACATGAAGTCTTAAAAATGTTTAAGACAAATACTCTTAGCATCGCACAAAAGTTAATGAAATGTTCTACAATAGTAGCAAAAAAATGTATAAAGTTCCTTTCTTAATTTAACTCTCAAAAAGTAGAAATTAAGAAGTAACTTTAAAGAGCTTTATGTAGTTCCATTTAACACTTATTTCTGTCTTCACGTCTAGAAAGCTTTTCTGTGTGACAGCAACGATTTTAAAGTAGCATGTATTTAGTTGGTTTTAAGGACCTCTGAAACTCTTTGAGCTATGATCACAATTCGTATTCCTATAAGACTTGACAGCAACTGACTGAAGGGACTCAGGATGCTAAACATAACTCTATGAGAGATTTAAACCTAGCTGGTTAAAAAATGCTTTGAATGTTTTATGGTCTCTGAAGCTACCGGGGAACTTACTGGTCTGTATGCCTTTTCCCAAGAGGCATTGCGGATATTACCAGCATTCAGCTCAGTTATGTAATAAGGCATACGTAGATACATCACAATCTATTTTATATAGAAAGTGGAATTGGAATCCTTTGATAAGAAAAAAAGATGTCAATCGTTGTAAGCAATGATGGCAGGAAATGCCTCAAAAGGAACTGAAACACACCTGGGGATGCTTGGCCACGTCTTTCCAGGTACGCCCATAGTCATTGCTCTTTCCTATTTCTTCCCATGAGCAGACCCTCCAAAACTCAGAAGGGAGCTCACGGATGAGATACGAAGTCAGCTGTTGATATCTCATTTAGCATTAAAGCAGCAGAGGCAGAAAATAGACCGTTATAACAAAATGACAACCCTGCATAACCTCCAACTTAAAAGAAAATCACATTACTGAAAAATGACAAATGTAAGTCTAAGATAGAAAGCAAGCAGTCTGTATTTTAGAAAAATCTTTAATGTGTTGTTTTAAATAATTATATGAAACTTAAATATTTAATGTAATTATATTTTTCATTAACCGATTTTGTTGTTAAACTCTTCCCTCGGGGCTCAATGGTTCTAGGATTATCAGTGACACCTAAAATTCTAAGAATGTCTTACCAAGTCATAGCTGGTTGTAAAATTTCTTCAGTTTCTATTTAAAAAAAAAAAAGATCTCTTCAGAACTCAGAACTTGGACAAGGGAAGGTATGCTACATAGTGAGGACTTTTTATTTTTATTTTGTTGGCAGTTCAGTTCAGTTGGTTTCAACATTTATTGAGCACCTACTATGTACCAGGCACTGTACTAGATGCTGGAGACACAAAGATGAATAAGACATGGTCCCTGTCCCCAAGAAACTGATAGTCTCTTGGAGGCAAACAGGTAGTGCAAAGATGTGGAGTTTAAAATGAATAAAAATTTCAATAATATAGTAATATTGGGCTTTCCAACACAATGGTATGTCATTGTAATGTCAAGGCAGACAAATAAAATGCATTTTCATGTAATAAAACAATAAAACCATTACGAGCTAACTTTTAAAGATTCACATGATAAAGGTAGTTAATACTAAAAATGTACATCATAGTTTTTCAAGTATTTCATACTTAGAAATATTATTGCCCACATTTGTGCTATAGTCAAAGCCAAATCCAGGTTGCCGCATCATTCACATCTCAGCATGCTGGGATTCAGTTTCTCACTAAGTTTATGAATTAGAATGGCTAATTCCTCAGTTGCTTGGCTCTTGTCTTCCAAAAGTTCATAACGAAGGCTGGAGATATCTTGCTTGATTTCTTTTAATTCACCTATAGTATTGATATTAAAAAATTATTGGTAAGTTGCTCTTTGCATGTAGAAAAGAACAAAGAGTGAAATTCTTACAATATCAATGTATTTCCTTCATAAGGTCTCCAAAGTAGCTACTTCAAAGTTTTTTCTTTAAAATATTTAAGAAACATCTGTCTTTAAAGGTATACTGACCTTTGAAAAAAGCTATAAAAATAGTCCAGCTATATTTTTTAAGAGTAACACTCAGCTTAAAGTATTGTCCTTTTGTTCACCCACCTTTTAACATAAGGTGATTCTCTGTTAACTAATCTATAGCCGGGATATCTCCTTTCTGACTACAAGGGAGTCCCTTTGTTTCTTTCAAGTGTAAAGATTGACACCTGCATCAAACATTTCCCATTGCTAGGATCAAAGGGAATCCTAGAAAAACTAAATTTTACTAAAAATGAATCAATCTGTCTGACAGGCAAATAATTTTAAGGCAAATATGAAGTAAGGGAAAGAAAGAAAAAAGAGTAGAGAGTGTTTATTAGGGAAGGTAATGGCAATGGACATGAAGACATTAGTTTGTCCAGCATAAAGGATTAATGTATAAGGAAGTAACAAGCAACAGCGCAATTGAGGAGTTTAGATATGATACCACTGGCAATATATTCTTGAAGAGAATAGGAAAGTTTGGGCTATAAAAATAAATTGTTCCCATAGTTCAGTTTGGCAATATTTAGAGCATACGTGTATTGCAATTAGAAACTGGATTCTCTTCAAGGAGAGGCAGTATTTGGTTAAAAAAGAAAAAAAACACTGGATTCTCTTGCAAGTGACTGTAATGTAGATAAATCACTGACTTTCAAAGTGAATGTTGGAGCAAGAATTTACCTTGAATCTAAGAAATGATTCTTCAAACCATTGACTTAGCTTTTTATAATAAAATGGCATTTGAAACACACCTTTGATGATATTTCCTGGTATCTTTAATATGCTTTAAAGTATAATTTCAATATTCTTCTATTACATAAACATCAGAGCCTTTTTATTTGAAAAAAATTCTAACTCTCAGAAATACAAAACATTTAAGGAGCCTTTTGTGGCAAGAAAAAAAAACAAAAAAAAACAAAAAGTGCTTCCTTTGGCATATGGCAATATAAAAGGAATAAACTGATCTTATTTGAAATCATGAGGCAGACTTCGGTGGAAGGAGTGGATTCTCACACCATTCAGTATCATAGAGGACCCCCTGCCCCATTTCACCTTCTACTATCCTTTCTTCCTTGTTCCCGACTCATGGGGAGACTACAACCTATGTGTTGTATTAAATATTTAGTCTGCCAATTCAGGAAACACAAATTACTCAAACTCTTCAGATTTTAATTTCCTCATTAATTAAATAAGGAGGTTATATGACACACTTTCTTAGTAAGAACTTTGTTCAAAACTCCAAATTCCCATTGATTTTCCTCTTTTGTGCAAGGGCTTGGGAAATGCTTCTTGTTTTTTATGCTGTTTTGGCCATACAATTCTTCCCACTTTGTTCCTCCCTCCCCACCCCCATGGAGGTTATGGTACAACTGATCAGACTTCTGCTTTCTAAACTACAACCTCATTCCAATCCTTTCTCCTGAGACAGTTTGATTAGGTCACCATGATTAGATTTTTGCTAGTTATCAATTATAAATTCACAGGTTTCTTTTCTACATACATATACTATTAGATTGATTTCAATTTAAAAGGGATTCCTTGTATTAATCAAGTAACGGCTTCAAAGTCCATGAACAATATTATTAAGTTTAGCCCTTTCTTCTTTTATCAGTGTAGATAGATTTAGTGGCATCTCATTGATGTTGGAAGGTACAGTTTGCATTTTTAGGGCAACTTATTTCTCCCTGGTTGATTTCTTTCCAACTCTGGGCCTGTGTTTAGCTCTATCTCCTAGACTTTTGTAAAAAATTTTTATAGTCCACACTGATGCCCTGCCTCAAATATGCCTTAAAAAAATAAGCTTGCTTAAAGTAAGGAGGCAGGGGGGAAAGTGAAATTCAAAAGAGAAGCACCACACAAGAAAAACAGGTTAAAAATGTGTTTCTGAACAACAAAATAGAGGTTTTCCTGAGCACATGAATTCTGTTTGAGTCACTGTTCTTTTATCTGCTTAACTGGAAAAATGTTAACACTAATGTGAACTCACTGAAAATGTAACCAATACTACTGACTACTTTATGTCAGAGGGATTAAAAAAGTGCTAGAAAGATGTCAGTCTTTACATTCTAAGAATCAGTTAGGGCACTATGAGTAGAGATAAATTGCCTCTGATCAATATTTTAAATAACTGTTTATTTTAAAAGATGAAGTTTTAAAAATGTAACATAAGATCCTTCTCCCATCTGAGAGGCATCCAAACTATAACCTGGGATTGGATTTTTAAAGTATGCCTCAATATGAAGTTTTCCAGGTTCATTAAGTTAGTTATAAAAGGATGTTTCTCAAGTTGGAGATGCTTACCTTCATTAACTTCATCATTTTCTTTGTCTACTTGTGCTTTCAAAACATACCGCTTTATAAGTCTTTTCATTATCTGCTGTTGGGCAAAAGTAAATGATTAGACCTCCACTGATATACATAAGTGCCCCGAATCTTATTTTCCAAAGAGGCTTACATACCTGTAAAGCAAACAACTTGGGAGAAAAATTTTTTATAACTATGTATAGAAAAATTATGCAGGTTTCAGAACTTAACTCTCTTAACGCCTTCTACTGAGACTTATTGCATAATCCACCAATACTTTTTTTTGCCTCAGAAATGGAAGAAGCTTTCAAAAAGAAGTTAAGCTTGAAGATTTGAATTCACGGCTTCTCTTTCAACTGACAGTTTCTTTTTGAGTTACATTGACGCTACATTATCACCCATAGACACTACCTTATTTCCCAGTATTTAGAAAAATACATTAATGTATGCTCTCGATAGAGAATTTGTAAAATACAGAGAAGAGCAACTAAATAATGAAATCATTAGCAACCTCACCATCCAATGATAATCACTGTTGTCATTTTGGTGTATGTCCTTCCAATATCTTTTCTTTAAATTTTGTATATATACTAATTACTGTATTATATTTTACATTTTCTAAATGCCATATATTTTGTTACATTGCATGCTTTTCTCTAATATCTATATATAGTGACTATTTTCAGTCTAAATAAATGCTCTTCTAGGATAACTGCTTATCCTTATGGAAAAAAATAAATTGCAGCCCTATTTCATACCATGAATACAAAAATTAATACCATGTGCATCTTAAATGTGAAAGATAAAGCTTCTGAATCCTTAAAATAAAATATTATATAAGACAGTATATTTATAAATTTAGGGTAGGCCTGGATTTTAAAAAAAACAAGATTAAAACTTCTGATTACAATAGAAAAGACTGATAAATGCAACTTCATTACAATTTAAAATTTCTGTTTATAGAGATACCATAAAGAAAGTGAAAAGATAAGTCACAGACTGGGAGAAAATATTGGTAATACTTGTAAGTAAAAATAATTTGGATCCAAATACATAAAGAACTTTAATTCAATAAGAAAAACTCAAATAACCCAATTTTAAAATGGGCAAAAGACAAACGAATGTTTCACAGAAATGGAAATGTGAAGGGTCAACAAGCTTAAGAAACAATTTCAAACTCTGTTGCAGGGAAATACAAATTATGACTAAAAGGAGACACAATTTTACATCTAATAAAGAGAATGATTAATTAATCTGGTCATGCCAAGTGTTGGAAAGGAGATGGATCAATGGGGACTTTTATATTTTACTGGCAAGACTGTAGACAACCTTGTTGACAATTTAGTATTATCTTTTTAGTTTTTAAATTGATTTATATTAAGAAAATTTTAGAGGTGGAGTCTCACTATACTGTACAGGCTTGCCTCAAACTCCTGGGCTCAACGCTGTCCTCCTGCCTCAGCCTCTCAAGCAGCTGGAGCTATAGGCATGAGCCACTGCAGCCAGGTGGTATTATCTTTTAAAGTTGAACATTTGCATGCCCTTTCACCTAGAAAGTCCACTTCTCAGTATAAGGTCTAGAGAAACTTTGCAGGTATGAACCAAGAGACATACAACAATGTTTGTAGCAACTCTGTCTGAAATTGCAAAACACTAGAAACAATCTAAACAAATATTAACAAGAATAGACAAATTGTAGTATGTTATAATGTAATGTTATTGTGTTCATTAATGAAATTAATGCACCATAGCCACACACAATAGTGTGGATGAATCTTAGAAGCATAATGTTGAATGAAAAATTCCAGTTGCAGAAGACCGCAAAGTATGAAGCTATTCTTATGAAGCTCAATAACAAGTAAATCTATAAAATATATTTTTAGGAATATTGACACATATAATAAATTATATTTGAAAAGAAAATCAAAGCAAGAAGAGGAGAAACCCAACTTCAAGATAGGGATTAACTGTTAGGTGAAGGCAGAGGAGTAGGTAGGGAGGTGCATATAAGTAGAGGCAATGGGTGGATAATGTTATCATTGTCAGGTCGGTGGTGGTTTCATAGGTGTGAATGTAATTATGCTTCATAATTTATTTTGCATTATACATATTCTTATGCATGTAACAAATATTGTATATAAAAGATAACAAAGGAAAAGGAAAAAGACCTGAACTAAGATGCAGGCATAGCGAGAGTAGAAAATATATACTTCAATTTTAAGAAAGTAGAAATTACACCAAGGTCAAGTAAAAGAGAGGAATCCAGGAAGATTCAAAATGTTATGCAGAGAATAACAAGAAACTGAGAGGGCCCGTGCTACTGAAAAGGAAAAGCTCATTTTACCAGTCACTGTAAGATATAAAACCTGTTGAATTTTATAGAATCTAGATCCCAAGACAGACTCACAGCTGGATGGATCTTAAACTGGATTGATTCATTCATTCGGCAAATATTTATTGAAAGCCAGTTCCGTGGCAGGTACTGAACTAGGTGCTAGGAATACAACAGTGAACACAGTCCCCAGTCCAGTGAAACTTCATATTGATATGGAACAATTCACTATAATGGGTTAACAAATCAGGGATGTGGTTAAATTTAGGGGACAGTGAAGACAGATTCCTATAAAACGAAAATACAAAGTTACGTGTATCAGTTAATAGCAGCTCGAAAGGCAGTAATACAAATTGATGGAAAAGAAATGACCATTTAACAATTAGTGCTGAGACAAGTTGAGCCTCCGCACAAGGCAAGAAGGCACCTGAGGTTAGACAGAAATCAGTTTCCCCATATATGACACTACCTGGTAATAGTCCATCCCTTTGTTCATGTTGGAAAGATAATTTGTGAGGATTCTAAAATGATCTGCAGCTCAGAGAAGGAGACAAAGATTGGCCATCCCCATTCTATTAGGAAGCTTGTCTAGTAAACCCAAGACAGTATTGTGTAATAGGCAACAAAGACTCTTGAGGCCTCTCTCCCCCTATTGCAATAGCTCCTGAATAAAATCTGTTTTTACCACTATAGCTACTGTCTAACTCTGGTTTTCTTTAACACAGTTGAGATTGTGAGCTGCAAGAACAAATCATGTAGATCTGGAACCTTGGTATCTTAATCTGCATAATGGAAATGCTAGACTGTGTCTTGGAAAAGAGACAGTACATGTAAATTACATAGTAGGTCCTTGAATAATATAACTATTATTCTCTCATTATAATCTAAGCTTCTGTAAAGCAAATCTCGATAAATCCATCTTAATGATGGTATCATAAGCAAGGACCATGAAACTCATATGTAACAAGTAAAAGTACCATTTTAAATACTACCTTTAACTAAATTTCCAACTGATTCTTTAATTAAAGCTAGTACTAAAAATTAAACTACCAATAACAGATTCATCTTTTTTCCCTCTTGCTCAAATTGCTAACTAACTAACACAATAGAAGTCGACAGATTAACTTCCACATTCCACAAACCTCCAGAAATTATACAGCTTTCTTGGTACAAGCCTGTGAGTCACTCTTTAAGGAAGACATTCTAACTCTATAAAGACTATTGATTTTCTCTGTACAGGGTATGGAAATCCTAAACAGAGGTTCCAAAACAGAAATTCAGTGGTAACCAGGTAAAGATCCCAGGCGGTACTTACTTCAAACAGTCCTTCCTGCAAACAAACTCAATTTCATTTTTCAACTCTCCATTAAGACTGGGAGAAGAAATAAGATGTGGGTGGTTGGGTAGCTGTGAGGTGGTTAGATATCTTCCTTCCCAAAAGGAGTGAAAGCTTTTCTTCTCACTTGGTATTTTTCACTGAATCAAATTCAACTAATAATTGTTAAGCATTCTATCAGGTACTTTTACATTCATTCTCTCATTTAATTCTACAGAGAAGCCAAATTTGACTGTCATTAGTAGGTTTTGTACTATGAATTTTAACAATCTAAAAAGTGTCAATGAAGGGTAATAAGACTGATGTAGACAAATAGAAAAAAACTCAGAAGTATAGAGTAAAATTTTAGACAGGAAAAGGACCTTAGGAATCATTGTTTTTCATGTTTTTATACCACTCATGAAACTTTGTGAAAGATTACCATTACACAGCTTCTGTATAAACTTCTGTGACTGAGGGCCTGCTATTTTTTCAGACAGCTGGTTTAATCTATTTTTGGACAACTATAGCTGTTAGAAAACAAGTCCTTTGTATTGAAGCCAAAATAACTATCAGTCCAAGTTCTGCTCTTTGGGGCAACAGAGAATAAATTTGTTTATCCTTCTACTTGATTGACTTTTACCTGTTACTCTTTTCTGTGTGTTTTTTTTTTTTTTTTTTTGAAGAGGGACCTGCAAACCTATTGATTGACTTTAAAATATCCTCTCTTCTAGGTTTCCCAGTTCTGTTGACCTAAAGAAAAAAATCTGAGGCAAACTAAATATATAAGTAGAGAGTTTATTTGGGCCAAGTTTAAGGACTACAACCTGGGGAGCACAGATTGAAGTTGCCCTGGATATGTGCTTCAATTAGCAGCAAGTACTAGTGAGTTTTTAAATGTAAAGAAGAGGCAGTTCCTAAGTTGTTTATCAAGGATTTGAAATAACATAAGCTTTTGAATGGTTATACATTGTTCTTTGCATCACAAATTCCAGGGACATGAAGATAACAGGTGAGGCTGCAAGTCAGGAACAAATGAATTTAGACAACTGTCCTCAGGCATGGGTAGAGGTTGGGGGCTGTGACTGAAAGTCCCATACTCATGTTCTCTGGGCCTGCATACCTCACATAGTTCAGACTGCTCTGAGCTATTTTTGTTTTCTCTATTCCCAAACCATTTATATTTCATTGCATCTATATTTATTTCTATTTCATATATAGGCATAACTATACCACAGAGTATGTAGTGTTATGTATTTGTCTACTTATTCTTTCCTTTCTTTCTTCCTAACCTCAACACTGCCATTCTACTTCAATGGAGAGATTCTTGAAGCCATGACCTATATCTTTGTATCTGTATAACCTAACATCATGTATAACAGGGGTTGTCCTGAATGTGCCTGGAAGCTCACTGTGAGTGGAGTTCAGGAACATCTCATTTTGCTCCATTTAGAGAAAAACTGTCATGTGCTTCCAGTAAAAACAAGTCATCAATTATATCCTTCATGGACTGGACCAGAGTCCACCACCTGGGCCAAAGACTGTCCAATACTGTATTTGTTTGGACCAAGGGTGTTACCAAAGTGAAGTCAGCTGTGAAAGCAGATCTGCCCACAAGAGACAATAGAGAGAATAAAACTCAAGAACCCACAGTCCAACTTCTGTGGAGTCTCACAATAAATTCCTATTTCTTAACATATCATAGCATATCTGCATGCTTTTAATTTGAAATAACCAAACACAAATATTGTTATAATAAATAACAAATAAAATATCGTTAAAATCAGCAGAATTTAATCATAGCCATCCTCCTAAGTATGTTCTTGAGAAAAAAAATCACACCCAGTTAAAAAAAGTTCTTTACACACATAAAAGAATTACTTCAACATGCTATTAATAATTAATTTTAATATAAATACCACTATTGATCAAAACGTTTTTGGTATTTTTGTCTTTTTTTGAGAGAAAGGGTCTTGCTGTGTCACCAGGGCTGGAGTTCAGTGACATGATCATAGCTCATTGCAGCCTCAAACTTCTGGGCTTAAACTGCCATCCTATATCAGCCTCCTAAAGCACTGGGATTGTAGAAGTGAGCCACCGTGTCTGGCCCTGATCAAAACATTTTTGAAACTCTTCCGCTGTGGCCCCTTGGGGCATATTTGAATCTCTGTCTTTAAATAAATTGTTTTGGAGAAAAAAACCCCTCATTTGGATATAAAACACATAAGGTGATGACCCTATTGGTGATGGCTACATGTTTGTTGAAGTTGGATGTGATCATTTTTTAAAAAAATGCAAAGTCATGGCACTAAGTCTTATTAATAGGAATAACTAGCTAAGTTCAGTAACTAGAAAAAAATGAAACATTTTTTGTCTTATGGACTAATTATAAAAGTAATTATTTAAAGATGTTCTAAAAATATTCTGAGTTGTGATAGCCCCATTAGAATTAGTATATTCTAAGAGTTATCACTTTGAAAGAAAATCCCTATTTAGCAGACCAAGTTCTGATTTTTTTTTTTCTAGTAGAAACAGGGTTTCACCATGTTAACCAGGCTGGTCTCAAACTCTTGACTTCAGGTGATCCACCCACCTCGGCCTCCCAGCGTGCTGGGATTACAGGCATGAGCCACCACACCCACCCCCAAGTTCTGTAATAGTTTTAAAGGTAAGTCTTACCTATTATAATCATGCTGCATGAAAAAAAAAATTCTCTAACAACCAAACAATTGTTATTATCACTCACTTGTTCACTTGTTATGAACTGAGTGTTTTGTCCACCCCAGACTCATGTGTTCAAATCCTAATCCCCGATGTGATGGTGGTGATTAGGTTCCACCCTTACGAATGGGATTAGTGCTCTTATAAAAGAGATCCCACAGAACTTCCTTGTCCCTTTTCTGCCATATGAGACAGAGTGAGAAGACAGTTGTCTATGAACCAGGAAGCACTTACAGCTACCTGATTTTCAACAAATGCACCAAGAACATACATTGGGGAAAGGACAGTCTCTTCAACAAATGGTGCTGGGAAAACTGGACATCCACACGCAGAAGGATAAAACTAGACCTCTATCTCTCACCACATACAAAAATCATTTCAAAATAAAGTCTCAGGTGTAAGACTCAAAATGATAAAATTACTAGAAGAAAACATAGGGGAAATACTTCAGGACCCTGGTCTGGGCACGGAGTTTTTGGATAAGACCTCAAAAACACAGGCAACAAAAGCAAAAATAGGCAAATAGGATTACATCAAGCATATTTTCAAACTATGCAACTGACAAGGGGTTAATATCCAGAATATATAAGAAACTTAAAACAACTCAACAGCAAAAAACAAGTAATCCAATTTAAAAATGGGCAAAAGACCTAAAGAGACCTTTGTCAAAAGAAGACATACAAATGGACAACAGGCATGTGAAAAAATGTTCAACATCACTAATCATTACAGAAATGCAAATCAAAACCACAATAAGATTTCATCTCACCCTAGTTAGGATACCTATTATCAAACAGACAAAAAATAACAAATGCTGGTATGGACGTGGAGAAAGAGAACTCATACACTATTGATAGGAATGTAAATTAGTACAGCCATTACAGAAAACAGTATGGAAGTTCCTTAAAAAATTAAAAATAGAACTACCATATGATTCAAAAAGCCCACTACTGGGCATATATCCAAAGGAAATGAAATCAGTATATTGAAGAGATACTTAAAAAATTAAAAATAGAACTACCATATGATCCAGCAATCCCACTACTGGGTATATACCCAAAGGAAATGAAATCAGTATGGTGAAGAGATATCTGCACTCCCATGTTTACTGCAGCACTATTCACAATAGCCAAAATACGGAATCAACCTAACTGTCCATCAACAGATGAACAGATAAAGAAAGTATGGTTGTATATATACACACAGTGGAATTCTATTCAGCCACAATGACATTCTGTCTTTGTGGCAACACAGATGGACCTGGAGGACATCATGTTAAATGAAATAAGCCAGGTACAGAAAGGCAAATATCATATGATCTCACTCATATGTGACATCTTAAACAGTTTATCTCATAGAAGTAGAGAGTAGAATAGTGGCTACCAGAAATTGGAGAGGGCAGGGGGAATGGGAGGTGGGGAGAAGTTGGTCACCAGGTACAAAGTTATAGTTGGATAGAAGAAGTAAGTTAAGGTGTTACAGGGCACAGTAGGGGGACTATAGTTAACATTGTATTGTATGTTTTAAAATAGCTAGACGAGAGGATTTTGAATGGTCTTACCACAAAGAAATGATAAATGAACAAGGCGATGAACACGCCAAATACACTGCTTTGATCCTTACACAATGTATACATGTATTGAAATATCACACTGTATGCCATAAGTATGTATATTATAATGTGTCAATTAAAAATAAAATTAAAAAATAAAATAAAGTTTGAGAAAAAAGGAGCCTAAAATAGAAATGGATGAAAAATTCAAAATGAATAGGGAAAAAATGATAGATATGGAAGACAGTCAAGAAGAATTCAGCAGGCTTTAAATTGGTGTCTTTGAAGAAGAAATCCAAAATAATGGAGCAGAAAAAATATTTCAAGATATTTCAATAAAATTATTCAAAAATTAAAAGAAGACTAAATGTACATATTGAAAGGCCATAGTGTGGCCCGGTGCGGTGGCTCATTCCTGTAATCCCAGCACTTTAGGAGGCTAAGGCAGATGGATCACGAGGTCAGGAGATCGAGACTATTCTGGCTAACACAATGAAACCCCATCTCTACTAAAAAAATACAAAAATTGACTGGGCATGGTGGCGGCACCTGTAGTCCCAGCTACTTGGGAGGCTGAGGCAGGACAATCACTTGAACCTGGGAAGTGGAGGTTGCAGTGAGCTGAGATCACGCCACTGCGCTCCAGCCTGGACGACAGAGCAAGACTCCATCTAAAAAAAAAAAAAATACAATGGCCATAGTGTGTGCCAGGAAAAATTGATACAGATCCACCTATAGAATAATCAATACCGAGTTGTTGGATTTAAAAGATAAAGATATTTGGGGCATTCAAACTAAAACCTCAGGTCAACTATATGAGGAAAACAATCAGTCTGGCCTCAAATTCTTCCACATCAACATTCCATTCCACGAGGCTCTGGAGCAACGTCTACACATACATTAAAAATATCACCTAAGTATATTACAGGTAGTCAATATAAATACATAGAAATGGAAACTAATTTAGAATATAAACCCACTCAGAGAACATAGTTCCCATAAACTCTTCTTGAAGGAATTACAAAAAGACAAACTTAAGCTAACAAAGAGATAAATAGAAAATTATGGCAAAAAAGACTGCTGGTGAATACGGACTATGTTTAACTGTGGGACGAAAACTAAACCAAATGTAGGCTATAGTCCTGAAAAGGTAGTGAAGTGGATCAGAGTATGCCACCCCAAAATATGCCATTTTGGCATAAGGATTATTTTGAGCCAAAGGCAACTGAAAAGTAGGAAACACAGAAAGAGCTCTCTGCCCTAACCCATCTGCCTAAAAACAAGACATACATTTCCCTTTGTGAAGGTCTTCCTCCTCTCCCCCTCTCAGATTAGGAGAAAAACAATCATTACCACTGGGGACAGAAAGTCAGCATCAAGGTGGTTCTGTACAAGCAAACCTTACTAAAATAACCTGTATCTTCTATCAGTTTCTCCCACCTTCCAACAATTTACTACCTTTAGCAACCCAAACACTTTTTCCTTTGTCATATCACTTCTCCACAAACTTCTTGTCCTTTGTTAAGTTGGTATATAAGCCCCAAATGCTAACTACCCCTTTGAGCCACTCATCACTGAGTTTTTCTACATGTATGTGCACTGCATGCATAAATAATCCTTTTTCCCCCTCCTGTTTATCAGTCATTTATCAGTTTAATTCATAGCCCCCAGGTACTGAACCTAAAGGGATTAAGAAAATTACTATTCTTCCCTCAACAAGCACAGTTCTAATAATTTAACAAGCAGGAGCTGGGAGAGGAAGGGGGAAAATGGTGTAAACACGCATATTGATTTTCTTCATAGTTTAGAGCTGAAGGATCAAAAGATAAAACTTGAAACATATCAATCAATTAACAGAGACCTAAGTATGTTTAAAAGTATTAAGATAAACACCAAGACATATAGTATAGTCCACTTCGCCAGACACTACCATTTCTCTTCCGCAGCTTTTTGACTTGGCGCGTGGCCACTTGAAATTAGGACTTTATTTCCTAGGCTCCATTGCAGATAGGTGGTTTGTGCAACTTTACAGAAGTTTCTTATAGGAAGGAACTTTCTTCTCTATCACTTTCTAACTATATTTTGGAATGTAGAAATAACAGGCAGAGCTCCAGGAGCTTTCTTGGAACATGAGATAATGTTAGACTGAAAGCCATTCATGATGCAGTAATATGATGGAAAAAGCCTGGGTCCCTGACATTGTTAGGTACCACATTAGGAACATGAGAGAGAAATAAATTTCTATTTTCTTTTAGCCATTTAAAGGTTGGTATGTGGTGGTTTTGTGAGAACTGCACCAAATTAATCATAATTAATATAAACAATAAGGGGACTACTTTAAAATGTCACCAAATACACAAAAGAAGACCTAATAAATCGAAAAGTATCATATCCTTAGAAAAGAAAACACAACATTATAAAACTTCAATTTGCCTTAACGCGATCAAAATAAAGACACCAGCAGACAAGCCCACCTTAAAATTCAAATAGAAAAACAAGGAAGAGGTTGGGTGCTGGTGGCTCATACCTGTAATCCCAGCATTTTGGGAGGCCGAGGCAAGTGGATCACTTGAGGTCAGGAGTTCAAGACCAGCCTGGTCAACATAGTGAAACCCCATCTCTACTAAAAATACAAAATTAGCTGGGCGTGGTGGCAGGCACCAGTAGTCCCAGCTACTCGGGAGGCTGAGGCAGCAGAATTGCTTGAATCCAGGAGTTGGAGACTGCAGTGAGCCGAGATTGCACTACTGCACTCCAACCTGGACAAGAGAGGGAGACTCTGTCTCAAGAAAAGAAAAGAGAAAAAAAAAAAAAAAAGAAAGAAGGAAAAATAATAGGAAATTCTGTAAAAAAACAAAACAAAACAAAACCCCTGAAGGATGTGTATGTGTGTGTGCACATGCATATGTACACATGTGCAAGCATGCACATGTATGTGTTTTGTTTGTTTGATTTTTGTCTTAAACTATAACAATTATGTTAATGTGGATTCTACAGCATGAATAGACAGATCAGTGGAACAGAATGAAAAGCCTAGAAATAGATTTATACAGGAATTTAGTAAATTATTAAAGCGGTATTTCAAATCAATAGAAAAGATAGATTATTCAACACACCCAGCTGTATAATAATCTGGAAAGACAACATATTTGGATTCCCACCCTACAGGTTAAATGAAAATATATTCTACATGAACCAAGTATTTTCAGAGTCCAGAGAAGTGAAAGAACTAAAGAAATATGAGTTAAAAATATTAAATAATCTCCTATGGACACAAAACCTGACTCCATCAACAATTTGTAAAGTTGACTATACAAAAATAAAAAAAGTTGTGGATGGGAAAAAATACTTTAAATATTAAAAAGACACAAACTGGTAAAAACATTCTTAAGTCATAACACAAAGGCTGATATTGTTAAAATATGAAGAATTCCTCTTCATTGATAACAAAAAGCCCATCAAGAAAAGCAAATATATATGGAGTAACAAGTATATATGACGATAAACATAAAAAAGAAGGTAAAACTCATTCATGATAAAGAAATGCAAAGCAGCACATTTTAACCTATCTGGTGAAGATAAAAACCTTTGGTAACACAGTGTTTGTAAATTAAGGAGGAAATAGGTGCTCTCAACATATTTATTGTAAGAATGTAAGTTAGTACAAGCTCCATCAGTATGATAATAGCTAAAAAATTAAAATTCAAATATATTTTAACCAGACAATTCCATGTATTTGCTCATGATTGAGATGTTATATATACAAAATGATTTACTATAGTATTGCTTGTAATAGCTAAATATTAGCAATATCCTCTATTTCCATCAATAAAAGAATGATTAAATAAGTATAACCATATGATGGAATACACTGTAACTATTAAAAGTAAAACTTTAAAAAGAGACAAAGAAAGGCATTATATAATAATAAGGGGATCGGCTCAGCAAGAGAATATACCAGTTGTAAATATATATGCACCCAATACCAGAGCACTCAGATAAATAAAGCAAATATTATTAAGTCTAAGGGGAGAAATACATCCTAATATAATAATAGTTGGGGACTTAAACCTCACTCTCAGCATTAGACAGATCATTTAGACAGAAAATCAACAAAAAACCATCAGGTTTAAACTACACCAAGACCAATGGACCAAAAATACATTCATGGAACATTTTACCCAACAGCTGGAAGTACACTTTTTTTTTGTTTGTTTCTTTTTTGAGACAGTGTCTCACACTGTCCCCTAGGCTGGAGTGCAGTTGTGCAATCATGGCTCACTGCAGCCTCAACTTCGTGGGCTCAAGAGATCCTCCTACCTCAGCTTCCCAAGTGTCTAGGATTATAGGCATGTGCCACTATGCCTGGCTAATTTTTTTCACTTTTGTAGAGGTGGGGTCTCACCATGTTGCTCGGGCTGGTCTCAAACTCCTGAGCTTAAGCAATCCCTCTGCCTTGGCCTCCCAAAGTGTTAGGATTACAGGTGTGAGCTACCAGACCCAACCCCAAAACATATATTCTTTTAATTAGCACGTGGTACATTCTCTAGGATTGACCATATGTTAGGACATAAAACAAGTCTCAGGAACTTAATAAAATCAAAATTATATCAAGTATTTTATCTGACTACAATGGAATAACATTAGACATCATAACAAAAGGCACACTTGAAACTATGCAAATACATGAAAATTAAGCAACATATTCCTGAATGACCAATGGGTCAAGGAAAAAATTAAGAATGAAATTTTAATATTCCTTGAAATGAGTGAAAATAGAAATACAACCAACACCCATGCAACACAGCAAAAACAGGAGTAAGCGCCAAGTTTATAGCAATAAATGCCAACATCCATCAAAAAACTAGAAAGATTTCAAATAAGCAATCTAATGAAGCACATAAAGGGGAAAAAAAGCATAAAAAATGCTTGAAAAAAGCATGAAAGAAAAGCATGAACAAATCAAACCCCAAATTGGTAGAAGAAATAATAAAGATTAGAGCAGAAATAAACAAAATTGAGACTAAATACAAAAAATCAACAAAACAAAGGTTTTTTTTTAAAAGACAAACAAAATTGACAAACCATTAGCTGGAGTAACTTAAAAACAGAGAGATAAGGCTCAAATAAGTAAAATCAGAAAATGAAAAAGGAGACATCACAATGGATAGCACAGAAATATGAAAGATCACTAGAGACTACTATGAATAACCATATGCCAATAAATTAGAAAACCTGGGAAAACAGATAAAATCATGGACACATTCAATTTACCAAGATTGAACGAAGAAGAAATAGAAAATCTAAATAGACCAAAAACAGGTAACAAGATTAAATGAGTGCATAAAACATCTTCTAAAAAAATAATAATAAAATAAAGTCCAGGACCAAATGGTTTCACTGCTGAATTCCACTGAACCTTTAAAGAAGAATTAATACCAATTATTCTCAAACTATTCGGAAAAATTAAAGCAGAAGGAATTCTTCTTAACTCACTTTATGAGACCAGTATAACCCCAATACCAAAATAAGCACTCAATAAAACTACAGGCCAATATCCTTGATGAACATAGATGTAAAAATCCTCAATAAAATACGAATAAATCAAATCCAAAATCACATCAAAATCCCACTTGATAAGTCAAGTGGGATTTATCCCAGGAATGCAAGGATGTTTCGGCATACAAAAACCAATAAACATCACACATCACATCAACAGAATGAAGGATAAAAACTGTATGATTATCTCAACAGATGATAAAAGCTTTTCATAAAATTCAGTATTCCTTAATGATTAAAAAAACTTAATAAATTAGGTATAGAAAGAAAGAATCTCAATGTAATAAAGGCATATAACAAACCCACAGCTAACATATTCCTGAACTGGGAAAAGCTGGAAGCTTTTTTAGAACTGTAACAAGAAAAGGATGCCCACTATCACCACTCTTATTCAACATAGTACCGGACGTTCTGGCCAGAACAATTAGGCAAGAGAAAGAAAGAAAGGGTATCCAAATTGGAAAGAAGGAAATCAAATTGTCCCTGTCTGCAGCCAACATGATCTCATACATTGAAAAACCTACAGACTCTACCAAATAACTTTTAGAACTAATAAACAAATACAGTAAAGTTGCAGAATACAAAATTAACATACAAAAATCAGTCGCATTTCTATACACGAACAACAAACTATTTGAAAAAGAAAACAAAAAAGGCAATGCCATTTACAATACCCAAGAATTCATTAACCAAGGAGATGAAAGACCTCTTCAAGGAAAACTACAAAACACTGATGAAAGAAACTGAAGAGGATACAAAGGGAAATGTACCCCATGCTCATGGATCAGAAGAATTACTACTGTTAAAATGACAATAGTGCTCAAAGCAATCTACAGATTCAATGCAACTCCTATCAAAATACCAATGACATTATTCACAGAAATAGGAAAAATATCCTAAAATTTGTAGGGAATCACGAAAGACCCCAAACAGCCAAAGCAATCCTGAGCAAAAAGAAAAAAACTGGAAGTATCACACAATCAGACCTTAAAATATATTACTAGGCCGTAGAAACCAAAACCACATGGTACTGGCAAAAAAAAAAAAAAAAAAAAAAACAGACACATAAACCTATGGAACAGAATTAAGAACTCAGAAATTAATCCATGTATCTAGAACCAACTGAGTTTTTACAAAGATGCCAAAAACACTCATTGGGAAAAGGACAGTCTCTTCAGTAATGGATGCTGGGAAAACTGGATATCCATATGCAGAAGAATGAGACTAGACTCCCACTGCTCACCTTGTATAAAAATCAGTGCAAAATGGATCAAAGACCTGAATGTAAGACCTGAAATGATAAAACTAGTAGAAAAAAACATAGGAGAAATGCTTCAGGACATTGGTCTGGGAAAATACTTTATGAACAAGACCTCAAAAGCACAAGTAACAAAAGCAAAAATAAACATACGGAATCATACCAAACCAAAGACTTCTGCACAACAAAGGAAACAACAACAGTGAAAAGACAACCTACGAAACGGGAGAAAATATTTGCAAATTGCTCATCCAACAGGGGATTAATATCCAGAATATACAAGGAACTCAATAATCTCAACAGCAAAAAAAAAAAAAAAAATCCAATTAAAAATGGGCAAATAATCTGAACAGACATTTCTCAAAAGAATGCATACAAATGGTCAACAATAGATGAAAAAATGCTCAACATCACTAACCAAACCACAATGAGATATCATCTCACTCCAGTTAGAATGGCTACAATCAAAAAGACAAAAAAAAAAAAAAAAAAAAATGCTGGCAAGAACGCAGAGAAAGAGAACTCTAATGTTATTGGTGGGAATGTAAACTAGTACAACCACTATGTACAACAGTATGGAGGATTTTCCAAAAACTACAAATAGAGCTACCGTATGATCCAGCAACCTCACTCCTGGGAATTTATCTAAAGGAAAAGAAATCATCCTATCAAAGAGACAACTGCACCCACATGTTTTATTGCAGCACTATTCACAATATTCAAAATATGAAATCAACCTAGGTGTCTAACAGATGAATGTATAAAAAATGTGGTATATATACACAATGGACTCTATAAAAAAGACTGAAATCCTGTCATTTGCAGCAACATGGATAGAACTGGAGGACATTATGTTAAGTGAAATAGCCAGGAACATAAAGTTAAGCACCGCATGTTCTATCTCATATGCGGAAGCTAAAAAAAGTTGATCTCATAGAGGTAAAATGTAGGACAGAGGATACTAGAGACTGGGAAAGGTAGGGGTGGGGGGGATATGGAGAGATTTGTTAAAGGAAACAAAATTACCACTAGATAGGAGGAATAAGTTCTAGTGTTCTACACCAGGAATCCCCAACCCCTAGGCGAAGGACAGGCACCTGTCCGTGGCCTGTCGGGAACCAGGTTGCACAGCAGGAGGTGAGAGGCTGGCAAGCGAGCATTACCGCCTGAGCTCCACCTCCTGTCAGATCAGCAGCGGCATTAGATTCTCCTATTATTGTGAACCCTATTATGAACTGCACATGTTAGGGATCTAGGTTGCGCACTCCTTATGAGAATCTAATGCCTGATGATCTGAGGTGGAACACTTTCACCCTGAAACCATCACCCCACCCCATCGGTGAAAAAACTGTCTTCCACAAAACCGGTCCCTGGTGCCAAAAAGGTTGGGGACCACTGTTCTACACTATTATAGCATGACCATAGTTAACAATGATATTTTAATATCATACAGTTTCATATAGCTAGAAGGAGGATATTGAATGTTACCAACACAAAGAAATGATAGATGTCTGAGATAACAGATATGCTAATTACCCTGATCTGATCCCTATATATGTATCAAAACATCACTATGTAGACAATGAATATGTACTATTATTTATCAATTAAAAATAAAGTTAGACAAAATCAATAACATAAAAATAAACAAATATGTAAAATTTACAAAAATTTTCTTAAAAAAAAAAGACTCTGACAATTAGTGTGCTGAGTCATTTTGTGGTTTCCTGCTTCTAAAAAAATTGGATAAGGAATAGAACAATATGCAGTAATTGACGTCACCAATATATTATAAATTCCTTGATCTTCACTTTTGTGAACTTATACACATCAGAAAGTCAAAGACTTGATGATCAAAATGATCAACTAGATGAAAAACAAAGGGCTATAACTTCCCCTGAGTTGGAGAATAGTGTTCAAATGTCACATCCAGTATCAAAATGCAGAAGATATTTTAAAGTAGTACTCATGAAACAGTATAGCCAAACAATCCATTTAAAAAATGGATCACCTGAAAGAAAAACATAGAGAAAAACCAAGTTTTTCTGCTGTGGGAGAATTATTCATTCTAACGTACTCTGTCTTCTACTGCTTTCTCCAGTTTAAGTTATACATTATTTGGTAATTGTAGCAACACTTTGCTTTCAATATTGTGAGAGGAACTCAGTTAAAAACAATGAAGGACTTGGACTCTGATTTCTAAAGTCTCCTCCAACTAACATACTATTTTCTTTTATTTTTAATTTTTTAAAAAAATTTCACAGGTGTTGAATCATTTTCTTTGTTCTGAGCTATCCTCATGGCATATCTCAAGAATATAATTCAACTCATGACACACACAAACACACACGCAGACATATATGGAATCACATACAGATCAAGAGATACGTCTAATGAATGCTTACCTGATAACGTGTTGGCTGATTGAGAATGCTGTTAAAACTGTGTGATTCAAAAACTCTTGAGTTAGACTGAGTGAAGAGGTTTAACTAGGAAAAAATACAATTAACCTAGTAAATTAGAATACATTCATTTGGAATAAAAAATATAATCCATTTATTCTCCTTGATAACATTTCTGGAGTCAACATTCCCAAGAAACATTCTGTGGAAGTTGAGCTTTGTAAGTGATGTAATATATTCCCAAAGGTTAAAATTACTGTGAGTAATATGCTCACATTTATCAAAATGTTGGCACAATGTACTACTGTAATAGAACTATTTAATTGAAATTATATGTTAAAAATTGGCTCATAAGAAACATAATTTTTCCTGGGGACCTTGCATACTTTATCAAAATGTACTCAAGGCATCTAGAAGGCCAAGTTCCATAGAAGTTTGATCTGTTCCTGAGTCTAAGTTCCTCTCCTAGACTTGAATAGAAACACATTGCAGGTTCAGATGGCACCATTTGGTATTTTGCAGCCCTAAAATATTAGCCAAAATAACCCATCTTCCAAAGTATCTTGGCCTTATACTGAGTCAGGTTCACAATTTTGGAGAGAATTGGGCTAAAGAATTTTGGTTTCCTTTTCTTTTCTCTCTTTTTCTTTTTAAGGTTTAGCTTTTGAGTGGGTAGGAACAGGAAACAAGAGGAACCCACAGGTACTACCTACTCTGCACGTATATCAGCAGGTCTTCTTATCTGTGGACAAGCTCTGCCACTGTAAGGTGTGATTCCAAGATGTGGCCCTCTAGCCGAAGAGATGATTCACCTCACCACCTAACTTCCCACCATTGTAACTCAGGAAGGTGTGGGATGCTAAGAGAGAAGGAAGTAGCGCTGATAGGAAAGGACCTTTCTTTGCTCTCTTACAATTGGGCCTGGCGAAAACCTTAGCTAACAAAAAGTTAATTCTCCAATCAACCACTGGAGGCCAGTATCTGATTGCTGACTGAGGTTAGCTGTCTAGGTTAGCAGGAAAGATTTCTCGAGGCTCCTTCCTCTCTTCTAAAAAAGAGAAATAGAAAAATATAATTTCTCCAAATTTCTGCTACATCCAATACATGAAGAGTATCTATGAATATGAGTAATATTAAAGAGATGTAAACGTCTGTATGTAAAATTTAAAAAATAAAATCAAAAATTTATTTATTTATTGTGGCAGTTTTTAACCAGATATGGGAAGAGTGGAAAGTCGAGGAGCAAGCCTCCTGAGAGATCAGTGTCCAACTTTCTATTTCCAGCATCTTCTCTGAGAAAGGCTATTCTTTCCTGTTAATGGTACCATACAGGCAGGAGAGGACAGCCTAAATGCAACGCTTCCTTCCCGTTCCTGTGAACAGGCTGTGTTTTCTTTACAGGGGTCTAGGTAGCCACAAGCCTACTGTGTGTGCTCCTCTCAACCTAACGTTTAGTATTTCCCCTTCTACATTATGATAATATCAGGAATGAAGTCAGTGAGACCTGTTGCCTAGAAAAAGAAAATTCAAGGTATGTTCTGTGAAGTGCAAGGGTTGTGAGCTCCCACATTTGAGAGACTTCTTTTTTGCAATAAAGTCTCAGTTAATAAATCCCCAGAAAAACAAAGACCCCTCAAAGCAAAGTCAATTTCAGTAGCAGCAGGAGCTGCCCAGGGTGACAACTAGAGCCCGACTCCTTTAAGAGACCAGTTACCTCACAGCTGAAGGTACAGCTTGCTGAGAGGAATGGGCCGTAACCAAGGGTGGACTCAGGTGCTGAGCATGAGGCATCCAGGTGCCGCAGAGAGAGCTAGGCATCTGATGCTAAAATACTTGAATTCTTCACCTACCCCACACTGGTCAGTTTATGTGACCTCGCATAAGCAAGTTATCTGAATAGCTTCAATTGTCTTATCTATAAAATGGGAATAATGATAATACCTACCTCACAGCGTTGCATGAGGTTCAAATGTACAGCAAAGCACTTTGTAAACTGTGAATGAGGAAGGGCACTGATATTTGTTGAGGCTGGAACTTTGTAGATCTCATATAATCCTCACAACAACTCTACAGAGTTAGACAATTGTCTACAATTGGTGGACAATTAAGGCTCAGAGTTGTGAAGTGATTTATCCATGTTCCTTGCTAATAAGCCACAAGTGCCACAATTCAAATCCAGGTCTAATGCCGAAGCTCTCTTCTTTGTGTTATACTGCTTCTCACTGCATACATGAGGTATTATTTTAAATTATGGGCTGTCACAACCAATTGCTGACTTGTAACCCAATAGCCTTAAGAGCCCATATCCAGGTCAAACAAAAAAAGATTTAAAAGGTCACTTTCTTAAAGAATGCAATTCTTGAAGATTCAAAACAATTTTAAAAAGCAATAAATCAAATTGCACTAATCTTAGCTTTTTCTCCCAGTTTCAACTGAGAAAAAATATCTACCTTCACTCAGGAAGGCAAATGCTTTATGGAGATAACATTGATATCTTGTGGGCTTTTAGGATGTTATAGCTACAGACCATTTGCACAATTTTAGAAAAAGTTATACTTCATAACTTTGTTCCTGTCTGCCTCATTCCCTATTATTTAGGTTCACTCACATCCATCTATCTATACCAATTCTATCTCTGAAAGTTAGTTCATGATAACAAAGTACCATCATGAAAATTATCTTCTTTGTTAAAATTAAACTATGACTCAACTGGGATAACTCAAGGGTTTCTTGCTTATTTATAAAATGAGTACTTATGATTATTTGAGGATGCTCTTGGGCCTGTATCTATTTTATGGCACTAATGGAAAAAAGATTATTTAGCCAAATAAAAAGTTTCTACAAAAAAGGAGAATATGGTGGTGGTGAACTATACATACACCAAGAGGAAGGCTGGAAGTTTAAACTGTGTAACTTCAGAATAACAGTTGAGAAGCACAGAACACACAAAAACAAAGTGTTTTCTAACAGTAACTTTTCTGGTTACTTTTAACAAGTTAAAGGCTTTTTTGTTTGTTTACAATCTGGCAGTTTATATGATGTTCTGATCAAAACAGGGCCTTGACTCAGTGACTTCTTGAAACATCATGAAAATATTTAGTATTAGTCTGTGAAAGACTGTGGACTAGACAGTTACTTTTGACATCTTCTAAGTTCACACATAAAAATTATTGAACAAACATCAAAAGACAAGAAAAAAAAGAGACAGAACATTTATTTTAAGGTCTTGGTAAGTTTTTGATACCTACCCTGGACTTTGAGTTACCCATTCCCATTTCTATATCCTTCTGAAGCCTTCTCCTTCTGCATTTGGGGAAGTTAATGATTCGCATGATGAAATAAACAAATGATTTTGGACTAGGAACTAGACTGAAGGGTGGAGGTAATGTTTTTCCATCATCAAAATAGGATAACCAAAGTTTTGAACGAGCAAACTTCCATTCTACATCGCTGTCATCCTGTGTCACAAAACAGAAAAAACCTAATTTTAAAAGCTAAATATTCTAGTAACTGATGCTAATAGGTTTTTTACAATGAATCTAAGTTATGTTTTTGACATAGGTAACTTACACACATTTATCTACATATATTCTATAGACCTACATAATATTCTCATTTTTCAAATAAAAGATTCTCATTCTCTTTCATATGTCTCTACCTGTACCCACTGAAATTTAACCAGAACTTCCTGTCTACCATCCAAAAACAAGGCAAAAAGACAAGAAAAATAGAGTGCCAAGGAAGGATAAAAAGATTAATTCCTCCCTCTGTCCCCCACCCAGTCAATTCTGCATGTTTGACAATAGTTGCCTATTTCCCATCCTCCTTCCTCACCTATACCTATCCAAGCCAGGTTGTAGACACAGCATTATTATATTTCAAGGGCAAGGGGAAAAAATGATTCTCAGATGAATTGCTTTTTGGTATTTCTGTGTTTACCATATGTCCCCAAATGTCACATAAGCCCCTGAGTAGCCTGATCCTGTCTTACATTTCCTTTCATTCTCTGTGCTGCCCACAGTGATGGAGATAACCACCCTAACTGATAGGAGAAATGAAGGGAAGGGGGTTCGTACTAGGAGGAAGCTGCCTCTCTCAGTTCACACAGCCTAGAAGGCCATTAGGACCAAAACTTCTACTTTGAGGACACTATATATTATGAGTTTCTAAAACATACATAGAGATTTGGTGGAGTTAACAAACCACAAAGCACTAAAAAGACACTGAACACTAAAGTGAAGGACATAAGAAAACATATATACAACAGTGAAGAGAGGTACCAAACCCAGCCCAATCCAAAACCAAGAATCAAGAGATTTCTAGAATACTCAAAATTTTGACTGGATAAAGAACACCATTAGTGTTTGCCAAACATCTGGTCATTCTACCAGGTAGAATGGTGGGCTGGCTAATTGAAAAGAGAGTAATTTCCTTAGGGCCAATACTTTTTCTAGCCACTTATTTCAAAACTTCTGAAGTATACCCTGAGAGAAGGCAGAGCAGCAATAAATTCATGGGGAACCCTGCTGTGCACCTAGAAGACACCAGAATGTGGATAGCTATCTATCCAGGTAGAAAACACAGGGAAAGGCCCAGGCTCTGTGTGGATATAAGCCTCTTTGTTACATGAGCTGGAGCTCAGCCATAGGGTACAGAAGCAGATGTATACTATCAGAATAGGATGACAAGGATAGACACTATGGATAGAAAACAGATTTACCTCAATTTCTTGATATGAGCTATTAATCATAGCAATTAGCATGTTGAGTAAAACGACCACCATAGTTACGTTGTATATTCCATAAAGAACGTATCCAATATTTTCTATGAATTTGTGATCATATTTGAGCACAACAGAAGTCACTTCAGACAACCCAAATATTGACCAAAATAAAGTCTTGAAACTTTCTTCTACACTGTTGAAAAAATAAGGTAAAAAGTAAGTAAGTTAACAGTTTTCAATATCTAAGAGTGAAAAGTAAAAAACAAGTTAGGGTCTAATTACTGTACAGGTGTAAAATGCCACCATAATATACTCCAAGAGTATAACCACTCTGTTGTGACATTTCATAGAAAAATTATTCTCTCAGGTTTTCAGGAACTGGTGATTAAATGGTGCCAATGCCTAGCTTTTCTGAAGTTATCATCAAGTGAAAATTCTCTGAACTCCACAGGAGAAAGCTGAAGTCAAGTCACAATAACCACTCCTTTCTCCTACAAAAAGGGGAATTTGCTGTTTGATTTTGTATGTGATTTAGAAATTTAAATCAGGTTTTCTGTAGTAGAACAGGGTTGGGATTAAAATTATATAACCAATTTTTTAAAAGTATGTAAAAACATATTCCTTGCAGCATCATTTGCAGTAGGGAAGAATGAAAGTAATCTAAATACCCATCAATAGGGGACAGGCTAAATAATTCTGGTATATCCATATGATGGAATGCTATGCAGCCACTGTGGGAAAATGAGACAGATTGAGCTTTGTGTGTTTATATAAAATTATATCGAAGATATACTAAATGAAAAAATAAGATATAGCAAGTGTGAAATATTCTATCATTTAAATAAAAAAGAAAGGCATACAAATACTTATATTCTTTTTTATATAAAAAAAATCTCTGAAAATATTCAAAAGTAACCATTGCCTCTGGGAACTAAGGAGAAGTAAGAGACTGTGCCAAGGGTAGGGAGAAGGACAGGCATTTCCCTGTAGACGCCTCTCTATTTAAATTTTTTATCACAGGAATATATTACCTACCTAGAAATACTTAACTGGAAATGAAGAGGAGGCAACAGAATGAAAGACTCCTGTTCTTTTCCCTTAATTTATATAATGTACTTCCTGATTCTTCTACCACAACAAATAGCACTTAGACCCTCACCAGACTAATTACCTACATTTGTCCCTTAATTAAATGATATTTGGCAACATGTATTTGGGTGGTTTTGTCACAGAACCAAATTGTAATCACTGGTGAACTAAATTAATAATAATTAAATTAAAGATTTACACACATAAAATTCCATTACACCTTCAAAAGTAAGTCTTTTTCTTTCTCAGAGAAAGATTTGTGAAAAAGTACGTTTTAAGTTTGTTATAACACATCCTAAATAACAACGAATTTTATAGATTTGTAGGTTTTAGTACTAGTTTATTCATTCACTCATAAAACAAATATTAACAGAGCATCTATTATGTTCTAGAAATTTTGCTACACCCTGAGGATGGAGGGCTGAATAGAACTCTATTCCTGTATAGTTACTCTCTATTACGAAACATTTGGCTGTGTGATGTTATGGCATAGATGCTGACAGGAGAGTAAGAAAAACCATAACCTTTTTGTTCCTGCCATTTATTTGACTGTGTCACAAAACTCTCCTGCACCTTCCTCTTGCTCCTTTGCAAACCTTGCTGCCCCTCGCTTCTCTTCAAATCTATATGGAGTTCATGTGTGGGAAGAGGGGGATAGTAAAAAAGGAAAGGACACTGGCAGTTCTGAGCTCCTACTGTGGGCAAGAGGCTTTATATAACTCACCTTACATAATTGTCACAACGACCTTATTTAAACTTTATTGTGCTTATTTTAAAAATAAGGAAACTGACACTGAGAAATGTTCAGGAATTTAACCAAAAGCCACAGCTAGAAAACAGCAGAGACTGCATTCAAATCCAGGTCTGCATGATTTTCAGCCTGTGTCCTTTCTATTACATTGTATGGTCACATCCCTAGAAAAAACACTGAAGAAAATAGAATGTATAAAATGAGTTACCATAGAGTTAAAAGGAAAATGGGGGCAGGGGTCACACTGTGTGCAAGATCTCTTTGTCATTTCCTTGCTGGGTTCAAAACAGGTTTTTTTCTTCATTACAATAAAGTGAGTTTCAAATCTCTTTCACCTCCAAGACCTGTTCTATATTAACTATTAAAAAATTCATTTTAGAACAATTGAGATGTCTACAAGGGCTTGATATTCTACTGTGGTCTATAGAGTACTTACTGAGTGTATAGTTTGTTTCCAGTAGTGGCATTATTGGGAACAAAGGGAGAGCAGGAAGGGTTTATGACCTCCCCACCTGGAAGAACTGCAGTACACAGCAGGGGCCCTATGTCCATGGCAACCAAACACCTCCGGATGAGAACAGATCTCACAATCTGGGTGTCTCCATGCTGAAGGAACTTAAAGGGAAAATGACTAAGGAAACTTGATCAAGGAAGACTTCATGGAAGAGGTGAGTCTCCAGTGCAGAAACCAGTATGGCCAAAGGAAGAAACTGGTATTACCATGATAGTGGGCTATAAAATGTTTAGCTATAATTTCCTCTTACTCGACTCCCTGTACTGATCAATGAATATATTAAAATAAAAGCTGATGCTTCCTTTTTGAAAGAAGAGTATTGGCTATAAAATGATGAAACTAATTTTAATGTTATACATAATGCAAGAGACACCCAGTATTATAAATCTGTTATCCTGTTTTCTTAATATAGCCAGTTTTGTCTAGGGTTTTTCCAAATTCTGACCCATTCTGTGGTCAAACTCTCACTAAGCTCAGAGATGAGCCTTCAGAGCAATGTAATCACACACAAGCACTAACTGTTTTTGATGGATTATTTTCTGTGCTTAAAAACATCTTTATTACAATCAGAGAAATTTTTCCTTTGCTTTCTGTAGATTGGTTAGAATTTCTCTTTCCTTTATAAAAAGATGTTTTACTTACGTGGTAAAAGCAGCATTTACTTTAGCCCCAAGGTAGTAAGAATAAAGTATGAACATGCCAATCATAAAGGCAAAAAACACCATAATAAAGAGGACCATGAACTTGAATATGTCCTTTACAGTCCTTCCAAGAGAGATCTGCAGGGGGCCAAAGCTCTCATTTGCAGGGAGGATGTACGCAATCCGAGAGAAGCTGAGCACAACAGCTATGGCATAAAGGCCTTCAGATATAATCTGAGGGTCAGAAGGGAGCCATTTATCTCTAGCTAGAAAAAAAGAGAGAAAGAGATTAAAAATGGAGCTTTCTATTCATTGTCAACTATGCAAAGCAAATACCTTAAATAGGATCTATCTTGTAGGTAGGTGGTTACCATCTCAGTTGAAACTACTCTAGATTTAATTAACTGTCCAGGGTTATTTTCATCTTCAACCAGAAATGTAAACTCTATATTACTTTCAATGGAGGGTACACTATTATAAAGATACTAAGCTGACTTCACATTGAGCAGAAACAGAATAAAATACAAAACATGAAGAGGTTAAAACACTTCGTTAGACACAGACTGTTTCCAGGATGACAAAACAATTGACTTGACTGATTTGTCCCTTCAGTTATTAAATTTACTGACCAGTTATTTTGTCATCCTATTGGCACAGCTGGAGTGTAACTTCTTTCCCATATTTTGTGGGAAAATTAGTTCATCCAATAGTTTATGCAAATAAAATATTTCGAGGAGTGAGAATGTCACTGAATCACAATGGTGCTGACAATATGATATCTCAGCAATATAACTTGTCCCTGAAAAATGTAAAATGCCACTGAAGTAAAAGAATTTTGGATACAGATTCAGAATGAGGATCCCTAGAAACCCTTTCAAGGTCACTTATTAAGTCTGCAGCAGACCTGTCAGGTCAATGAAATATTATGTGGTTAATTTTGTACAAACTGAGTCACTCCCAAAAGAATGGATGTATTGCAGACATCTGCAATAACAACAAAACTTAACATTTATTGATCAGTTCAGCCACTGTGGAAAGCACTTTGAAGATTTCTCAAAGAACTTAAAATAGAACTACCATTCAACCCAGCAATTCCATTAGTGGGTATATATCCAAAATAAAACATATTGTTTTACCAAAAGACATATGCACTTGCATCTTCATTGCAACACTATTCACAATAGCTAAGATACGGAATCAACCTAGGTGCTCATCAACAGTGGATTGGATAAAGAAAATGTGGTACATATACTTCATGGAATACTATGCAACTACAAAAAAGAATAAAAATCATGTCCTTTGCAGCAACATGAATGCAGCTGGAGGCCATTATCCTAAGTGAATTAATGCAGGAATAGAAAACCAAATACTGCAGGTTTTCACTTATAAGTGGAAGCTAAACAGTGGGTATTCATGGACATAAACATAGCAGCAATGAAACTGGAAACTACTAGAGGGAGGAGGAAAGGGCTGAAAAACACCTATTAGGTATATGCTCAGTACCCGGGTAATGAGGCCATTCCTAGCCCCAAACCTCAGAATCATGCAATATACTCAGGTAACAAACCTGCACATGTACCCTCTGAATATAAAATAAAAGTTTAAAAAATTAACATTTCTTGACTATTTAATATGTGTCAAACACTGCTTTCAATGATCCTATGGATTTGATATTATTATCCTCTTTTAGAGATGCAGAAACCAGACTTAGAAAGGTTAAAAACTTGATCAAAACAATACATATAGAAGATAGCGAAGCCTGAATCCATCCCTTCCAGACAACAGCCACTAAATATACATGAATAAATTTAAATAAATAGGTTATGAAATAGTCAAGATATATAAAATGCAATCTAAAATTAATTCTTTAATTACAAATGGTGATCATTTGCTCATTTGAACAAGTCTCCTTAGTATATAAAAATCTTTGCTTGCTGAAAATAACAGAGGTGCTTAATTACATCTTACATTTTGGAGCGGAAGTCCAGCCTTCAATAACGTTTACATGCTACTTGTACTCATCACAATGTGCCCTAATTACACCCAAAAAAATTATTCTTCACAACCAGATCACAGTTAAACTCTGTGCCTGAGTTCCCCTACCTGTAAGATGAAGATTAGACAGCACTTTCTAAAGTCTTTTCCAGATTTCAGATTTTACAACTATATACAAATTTGCTAGCTGTGGCTCCTCAATTTGGCCTCAAAAGAAGGGAAGCTAACATTACTTACCATTGGTTTGTACGGGGCAAGGAAGGCATCAATGTTCTTTCACACTGGGTGTCAGCTGAGGTCTCACTGCTCTTCATAATATAGAGATATTTGACATGAACCCCATTCCATGACATGTGAGCAGGACAACATCCTCCCCCAACATTTCTGCTGGTTCTCCAGAGCTTACATTCTCGTGGTCACTTTAGGACCTACTTCCTGCCTCTGCTGAATTACTGTTCACTTTGCCTGTAGAGCAGTTTGGCAACTTTTATTATCTATCTCCTGCTCTCAGGGACTTATCTTTCACATCAAGCAGTTTATCAAACTATTTTTTCCCTAATTAAGACAGTCTCCCAATAGTAATTATTTTATAGGCTTAAAGGTAATTTTCTTCCACCTTGTAACATTGTCTTTTTATAGCTATGAAAACTGAGGCACAGTGAAGCAAGTTGACTTGAACAAGTTTACACAGTAAAGGGGGTCAGAGCCTTGAAATGAATCCAGTTTTGTAGGTTCCAAAGTTCATGATTTCTCCACTGTCCATAAATATTCAATACACCTCTTATACTAAACATACTCTAATTGGCATTTCCTTCCAAAATGTGGTTCCAATACCTTTCCTGAAACATAAGGAGACCCTGAAGCTAATAACTTACCGTAAGTGAAATACTGTATCTCTGGTGGGAGTGTCACTTCACTGAGGTCGCTCTCTTGGACATAACTGTCCACATACTGTTGTGCCTTTGTTGCCTGAAGGAAAGCTAGGAATCTGGCTGTGAAAGCAGCAATGAAGATGGAGAGCATCCCGAAGTCCAGCACATTCCACAACTGCAAAATGTATTCCCTAGGTCCTTCCAGCCAGAGCTCTTTACACTCAGACCACATCATTCCTGTCACAACAAATACAGAAGGTGCAGGTCAGATTTTACAGGCTAGACCGAGAAGCCATTACTGTGTCCACCACCAGGCCACAGGTATCTCTAAAATACCCTACACATCAAGCACAGTACCAGGCATCACAAAGCATTGACTGACTGACTGTATGGTCACTGAGGCCCTGTGCGGAGTTAAATGGAAGAAGCTCCTGCTAAGAAAATAATTCACCCCACAACACTAGAATTTGGAGAAGCAGTCTACATGTGGCACCAGAAACGTCTCTATTGATGTAGAGGAGGTAGTGGAGCAGGGTGAGGAGAAGGAAGAAGGAAAGAAAATAAGCAAGGAAGGTTCTTCAAGTTGTCCTATAAGACTTTGGGGGAAGAAAATATGTTCTATATAATCACAATGGTTAGTTATCAAACTGTAGTGATTATTGGAGAAATAAGTCCCCAAGATTTTTAACAAGAAGAACGGTTTACCAATAATACTCATATCACACTCTTACCCCTCTTCTCATTTCCATGTCATGCTAAAAAGTGAGCAACATTATTTGAAAAAGACGAAACCCTTAAGTGAGAGGCCCTAGGACATTCTGAAGAAACTAAAAGCAGAAAATGCCATTCTGGGACAAGAGGACAAAATAGTACAACTTAACAACTTAACAAATTGTCCTGACTACATAAAGGGAAAATATTGTAGAATTTTTAAAAAGTTAATGGCTTAAAAGAAAATGTATAAAATAATTACTTGACCTAGGCTGAGGCCACAGGAGTGAATGGGAGGAGGAACTAACCTACTAACTCAGAAAATGAGAAGACATCAAGACACACACTGGATAAAACAGATACAAAAATGACTTTGGATTAATCAGAAATAAACAACCTGGTTCCAATCTCCATTTCTTAGCAGAGAGCACAACAAATTCTTTTCCTCACATAACTTCAAATTCTTATTTTAACACAGCTATTCAAAATGGGTTATTGTAAGATGAAATAGGTTGGCACAAAAGTAACTGAAGTTTTTGTCATTTTAAAAATGGTAAAAGCCACAGTTACTTTTGCACTCAACCTAATAACAAACATTCTGAAAATGAAAACTCTCCTAAAATCTCTGGAACTAAACAACAAAGAAAGTATTTGTCATCAGTTGATAGTCATTGGGTTATTTCACAAGTATTTCAATTAAATAATTGATCACAGTGAGTCACATTTTAAAACTTACATCTTGTTCAATAATTGAAATTAGATTTCTGAAACATGGTATATTTGTAATTAGGGTCGTGTTATACATAAAAAATTTTATTTAGTGTTAGGGGACACCTTTTAGCATTACCTAGCTAGAAAATCATTTGATTATTTTGCTATTTAGCTTATCTTGCAATAGTGATGTTGTCACCATATAAGACATAATAACATTTTTTTCAATAGAAAATGGCAATTATTTCTATAATTACTTTTTGGTAGAATAAATAAAAGGCTTACCAAGAACCCAGACCATAATTAGCATTTCAGTCCATGTAAACTGGGTGGTTTTCACCCTGAAGATCTGTTTGGGATAGTCAATAACCGTGATATTGGGCAGCGTGGTGATGCCTTCGAACCTGTCTGAAGCATTGAACACAAGCAGGCCCAGGAAGATGATGAAAGAAGCTGCGTGTGCTACAAACTTCATAAAAGGGCTTCGCAGAATTTTCCCCAGCTGCAACAAAACAAAGAGGAAAAGTTTGCTTCAGAAAATCTGGCTTTCACTTGTGGAGATTACAATATAGGATTAAAAAAAAAAATTGATGAAAGGAGAACACTCAAAATTCTGCTTCTGTTTCCAAAAAGTTCTACATTATGAAAAATATTCTTTTTAAGGGGGATGCTTCCTTCAAAAATAATTTAATAAGTCTTCAAAATTCATTGTTTCTAAATGTCCAATTTGTCTTACGGTAGACTGAATTCATAGATGCGCTTCTGGAAATCACAGGGCCTATACCGGTTCTTGCTTTTATTTTTACACAAAAGAATATGCAAAGTCCAGATTTTTAGGGTCTAGAAAAAGAAACTTCAACTTTGTATTGTGTAATTCTTTATTGCTTTGTAACTGAGATGTTATGAGGTTCTCATAGACTCATATAAGACATTAAAAACCCTTTGAAGATTAAAAAAATTACTACTACAGAAGTAAATTTTAGTTCTCATTTCTAAATATTCCAAAATCAAGTTATACCTGGTATGCTATTAAAAAAAGGCAGAAAATATTAGAACTAAGATGAATATTGCATCTGTTACTGCCTTAATAAGAAGAGGGAGACACACAATAATTAAAACCTCTAAGTAGGTTAACTTAATTGAAAGTAATCTCTGAGTTGGATAATCATGTAAATGGTACAAAAGGACTTCCAAAGTTCAGTTTATAATTATTTTAAGGTGACTCCTTTAAAATCCCCTATGATATAATGTCCTTAAAAGTCCCATGTTCCTGTGAAAATGAAAAACAATTCCTCCTGTCCCAAGGGCCTCCATAGTCTAAGAATTAGGTACATTTGGTAGATTCATCAAGTATGTTCTTTTCTAAACTCTCAGACCCTGCTTTTTAACTCCGTCTGTGACCTTATAAAGTACTGAGGTTCACATTTAAAGGACTGTAACTCCGAACAAATGTTTTTGTAGGTCTAGAACCTTAATGTGCTGTCAATAAATGATGAAAGAGATGGCAGGTATTTTTGGGATTGAACATGAATGCACACAAAAGTCACATTTTCCATGTTAGACACAGAAAAATAAACAACACATTTACATATCACTTTGTTACACAGCTGCAAAAAGGGCACGTTTGGGGGTAGCTTATCCATAGCACATAGAAATTTCTTGGGAATTATCAAGCCTGTTTCTCCTAAAGGTCAATCTCTTAGAACTTTAAATAACATGAAAAGAAAGCAGAATGCAAATCTCAAAAATGCGATATACATGGAAAATTCTTGCTATGTTGCCTTTTTGTCATAAGATACGTGGTATACGGCAGCTCTAAACATGGGCTCTGGGAATGGCTTAACTTCCATGTTTCCCTTCTCTGCAGAGCACGCCACACTGTTAGTTGTACTTGTAAAAGTGTAGGGAGAAAAGAAGTGGACTCCAAGATGGTTACTTCAAACCTGATGGAATGTTTTAACTGATTAAGTTCCCCTAAGAGACAAACACTTCTAAACCCGAACATTCCAACTCATTTCCTTCAGAAAGGAAAATTATTTGGGTAAGATATGATTTTTGTTTTATTGCATGCCCTCTCATATTATTTATAGTTTTTCATCTTTAGTGTTTACGTATTTGAAGAATCTTAAAGTAATTTTCCATGACATGTAACAAAAGAACTTGGCTGAGTCATCAAATACGATCAAAATGACAAACGTTCTGCCTTCACGTGCATGGGCAACTCAATGATGAAGTGAGATGGATGAACGTTCTCACACGTATATGGTGTTTGCAGAGCAGAACTCTGCTGGGGGAGATTGCTGAGCCAGAGAGATGACAGATTTCCAGGATCACTTGTACGTGCCCTTGACTCATTTTGCCTTGAAACTACCTCTGATTTAAACAAAACCAAATTTCAGAATGTAAAAACAGGATTAAAGGATCTCAGCGCAGCTCCTTCTCTCTGGCAGTGCCCATAACTGGCATGAATAGTATTCCTTTCCGCATCTTGCTAGGGGATCTCTTGGGCACAACTAAATTGATTTTACATTGGAAAGTTGAGAGGAGAATAAAGGTACTAACCAAAATGATCCAAGCAAAAACAATAAACAATCTTAAAAAACTTAAAATCCCTGAACCTAAATCCTACATTTTTAAGAACTGTCTGAATTAACACAGGGCTAGGGGAACCTGACATGCATTTTCTTGAAGACTTTGGATACCACCACTGTTCTCAACTGTGCTTCACACACTCAACCTTGGATTTCTTCTGACAGGTCCAAATGGGTTGCCCTTCTAGTTCCCAGTGTAACTGTTTCTTGGTACTACTGCTGTAGTGCTCTCCATTGCCCGGTCTGTTCACAGGCCAACCCAGCTGACACTCTACTTATTAAGCCGTCAATAAAATCAGTACAAGTGCTACTTCATTCAAGCACCTTTTCCTTCTCTGTCTACCATGAGGATTTTATCTGAAAAGAGCCTAAGTACTTTATGCCTGCAAATGTGATCTATCCCACTGGTACCGAATCCCTTATTTGAATTGATCCCTTTTTCATCCCTTATTTGAATTGATCCAGTAATTAAAAAAGAGAATGTGTGTTCTTGAGTCAATTAACATTCAGGGTAAAACTGATAAGAGTCTTAAGCATGAAGCTTTTTCTTTTTTTATCCCAAAGAGACACAGTACACCACTACAGAGGAAATAGATGTAGAAAGCGAGTACCCTGCTGCAAGGTGCAATCCAGTAGCCAATAGCAAGGAATGGAAGGCCCAGGGCCACGACCAGCACAACGAGACACTTGATCGCTATGGTCTGCTCCCTTAGGCCTGAGAGGTTCTCATACCAGATTGTCAAGAGCTGCTGCTGGCAGTTGGGATGAGCCACAAACTGTTGGGAGAGAGAGAGTTTGAGAAGGCGAAAGAAAGGTAAGTTACCATACCATTGTCAGTAGTTCAACTATTAAATACACGTGCATCCTAAAGACATTAAAGTATATTTTTCTAGCATATTGGTACTGGAAGGTTCTGGTAATATTCTTCTTTGCTTTCCCTCCATTTTTCAAAATTATTTCAGAACTAATAGAAGAACTAGAATGGAAATGAGAGGATAAAATTGGTGGTGTCCTTAATCATAGTTCTTTTTGATAGAAACCCTCCATGATTCACAGATTTCTCTGTGGAATCTGGGTGACATCTGGCTTCTTTTGTAAAAATGTGTCCCATCTTGCGGTTGGCCAGCTTACTTGCATTCAGTTCAAAATGGAAAAGAAAAAAAGTTACTTGGTTTATTGTAGACTATAGCTAAAAGAGAAATGTGTGAAGTTTCGTGAGCAACCCCTAAAATGCTACATATAAAAAAAAATATGCATGATGCGCCCTTTGTGTAATGATGTACTATTACTGCAAATCTGTAAAATGTCTGAAAAATAATCAATGAACCTGCAAATATTATGCTGGGTCTACACATGCACTTCTTCCAGGAACTGACATCAAATGTCACTTCCCTCCTGTCCTCTTTTTTATTGCTTCCTTTATCAAAAGGTCAAAATATCACGACTATTTATCTTCAGCAGTTATTTAATAAATAAAATTCTAATCAGGAAAAATGAGCAAATTATACTTGTTTCAGCCCAGTCATTTGATTTTTTTCCCATTTGATTTTGTTAGGTTATCTGCCTGCATCATTTAGAGGGACTGGGATTTCTTTAAAGCCCTGTCATTATTCAAGAAGCAGAATGAATTTGTAGTCAGGCCCATGTAAAGGTCCTTATGCCAAAATCTGCCCATTTGTAGCCAGATATGCCTTTTTATGAATGGCCATATGTTCTTTGTCCAAGCTCAGGAATTCAAAAATCAACTATGAGTGACAATATATTTTTTAAAGGAGTTCTTAGTAACACAAAAATCAAGGTATCACTGTCTTCTAAAAAATAGAATAAACAGTAATAATGAACCTGTTAAGAAACACCCATGAAATGTTTTTGGGAACTGAGAAACAAAGAAAGTAGTTGCAGTTCCTACTTGTCAAAAGGTTCCTCTTTAATCAAGTTGTAGTTAATGATCCTGATGATTCTTAATAACTCCAGGCAATTCCTAGAGTTATTAATATTTGGCTCTTTATCAAAGCCCACCTACAAGGAAACGCACAGGTTTCCACTGACTGGTGCATAGTTTCCCATGAACAATTTTGATTAAAAAAGAAAGTCTCATCTCCCAGGACAGGTGATGGAGGTGCAATTTCCCCCAAATCCCTGCTTTTGCCCCCAGAGTGCACCCAGTGGAGAAGTCCACTGATGGCTGCACTGGCAGCTGCCTCTGCACCACCATACAGGGGAACTCAACGACCCACGGACAGAGGTGGTGAGAATAAATTTACGAACATTAGATTTGAGATAATTAACTGAGTTATAATGTTGAAATTCTAAGCCTCAGTGTGATGGGTATTAGAAAGCTAGGCTTTCGGGAGGTAATTAGATCATGAGGGAGGAGCCTTCATGAATGGGATTGGTGCCCTGACGGGAAGAGGTGGGAGAGCTTGCTCTCTTTCCACCATGTGAGGATACTATGAGAAGTCAGCAGTCTGCAACCCAGAGGAGAGCCCTCACCAGATCTTCACCATGCTGGCATCCTGATTTTGGATTTCCAGCCTCCAGAACTGTAAGAAATATATATATATATATATATATATATATATATATTTTTTTTTTTTTTTAGATGGAGTTTCGCTCTTGTTGCCCAGGGCTGGAGTGCAATGGCACAATCTTGTCTCACCGCAACCTCCGCCTCCCAGGTTCAAGCGATTCTCCTACCTCAGCCTCCCGAGTAGCTGAGATTACAGGTATGTGCAACCATGCCTGGCTAATTTTTTGTATTTTTAGTAGAGACAGGGTTTCTCCATGGCAGTCAGGCTGGTCTCGAACTCTCAACCTCATGTGATCCGCCCGCCTTAGCCTCTCAAAGTGCTGGGATTACAGGCATGAGCCACTGCACCTGGCCGAGAAATAAATTTCTGTTGTTTATAAACCACCTAGCCTATGGTACTTAGTTACAGCAGCCTGAACTAAGAAGCATATTTTATCATGCGAGTTCCTTTCCATTCAGTTTTCAAAATCCCAGGTCCTGATTTTCAGTAGCTGCTAGTTGCTAAGGATATATTAGATCTTCTCTCCAAACCCAAGATTTTGTCACTTTTCCAAGGTTGTAATTTTGAAAACAGCATTTCACAGACCAATGCAATCATTATTTGAACTCATGAATATAATCAAAGTTGAGGCTTCCTGGGTATATGTGACAACTTCCTAGGATTCTTGTTGAGAACTTCTCCAAACTTCCACTTCTGCCCCTGTACTGTATTTAGATCATTTCCTTCCTGCTTCACCTCTCCCTCTATGGTCCCTAATGTCCTTTATTCATTCATTATTTATTCACTCATCAAAATGTCTTAAGCCCCTCCTATGATCCAGGCAGGGGCAGTATGATCCAGATCCAGGCAGTATATTGGGCAAGTATATTGGGCAAGTATATTGGTACAAGAAGATAAAAATGGAAGCATCAGAGTTGAATTAAGTGATAAGAGGTCATTGTTCTAGGGTACACAGTAAGCTTTGAATAGACACAAAATAAGCTATTATAACTGAGGCTTCAACTCATATGCTTGTCAAGATGCCTAATCAGAATTTAAAATAGTCTTAATTTGAATGTTGGTACAATCATCTTGACATTTGAAGGATCTGCATTTGAGGGGAGTTAGACAGATATAAATAAAAGGCATCCCTGGTGACTGCAGCCAGGCTAAGCTTGGGACAGGTAATGGTTCATTCAGGGTAAACTACAGGTGGAATATATAATGTCATCAAATCAGATTACCACTTAGGATATCAACAATGCAGTTTTTAGACCAAGAGTTTCTGTAGGAAACAAAATTCCCATGAAGTTAGGAGACAGGTAGACATGTGTCTATATGGAATTGATGGACAAATTTCCCTTTTGTGAGTATCTGGTTAGCTATCATTTGAATGTGTCTCCTCCAAAATTCAGGTGCTTGTCAATGTGGTAGAGTTAACAGGTGGAGCCTTCAAGAGGTGATTAGGCCATGAGGGCTGCTCCTTTGTCAATGGTATTAAGACACTTATAAAAAAGGTTTTATGCAGCATTCAACTAGCTTGCTCTTCTACTCTTCTACCATGTGAGGACATAGTGTTCCTCCCCTCTAGAGGATGCAGCCCTCACCAGACTACCAAACCCTACCAAACCCACTGTTGCCTTGATCTTGGACTTCCCAGCCTCCAGAACCATGAGACAAGAAAGTTTTGTTCGTATAAGTCTCTCCATCTCAGGCATTCTATTAAAACAACACAAGTGGACTAAGGCACTGGTCGTTCTTAGGTTTTAAACTCTTAAGGACAGAAATATTAATGTTATATAGTATATCTCCCTTTCCTACTCCTTGTCCTTGGACTAATTTTTAAATTTGAAGATGTGCTTTATGGCATTAATTACATATTTATAAAGATTGCACAGCTTCAAAGACTTGATGGCCTCAATCCTTTCCATATGGCATATATGTGATGGTCAGTCTTTGACTTGATGTAACCTGTACAACAGTGCAAACCCTTACTCTACATTAAGTAGTAACCAAAATTGTGGTCTTTGCATTTTGCCTGTTACACTTTAAAATTCAGCTTAACAGGTCTATCTACTATGCTACTAATTCTACTCTTTTTTTTTTTTTTGAGATAATTATACATCACTTCATGGATTCTGTTGATTTCATTTAATCCACACAAACAGATTTTCCTCCAATGATTTAAAATCCTAATGCGAGTACACAAGGAGCATTTCAAAAAAGAAAGTAAAGTCAGTACAATAATATAGCAAGCGAAGGCAAAAAAGCTAATCCCTTTAGGAGATGAGTTTTGGTCTTTTCAATGACTTCGAAATAGGGCAGTGACCTTTATACCTGAAAAGTGTTTTACCTCCTGAAAAATCTTATGCCACTACACCAGTTACACCCAACTGGATAACATTTGTATGCTGTTTTCTAACTTCAGTGGACCAGCAAATTGAAGTTATCACAAAAATAATACCCTTATGTTGAGTTTTCTGATTTAAAGAGAGAATGCTTGACACAAGAAAATCTCAATCTTTCAATTGGAAAATCAGCATTGAGAACAAATGAAATGTTTTTTTCTTGCCAAATGACTAATAGATTATAAACTGAACCACTGAGCAGGGCAGGTTAGGGAAAACAATCAAATTTAAAAATTAATTAATGTTACACTGTTTTGCATCAAATCAGTCTTCACAAGAACTGTCTTCATGGGAATACTGTTGTGTAAAAACATGGTAGGAACTCTGGATTTGTTTTTAATGATACTGTTAGAGCCACAATTCATACAATTTAAAGGAAAATATTCTTGTAAATAAAAACTAGGCAATTCAACTTCTTTTTAAAACTCAGTGAATTGTGAAATATAAACCCAAAACTTATACTGCAAAGGTTTTCTGGATTTTCAAACTTGCTGAGTGCAAAATGCTCTGTTATCTCTTGGTGCCTGGGGAAGACCAGGACAAGAGGCCACGCAGTATAGGACACAGGACTGTGCCAGCCAGCACACCCATTCCAAAGTCTCAGTGGCATATTTACAACTCTCTCTTAGCATTTCCTTAATTCTGGGCTTCCCCTGTATACTTTTTGCACAGAAAGTGGATACACGATGGATGCTTTTATCCTGTTTATACTGCTGCATGTTTCTTTTTAGGATGGCTTTTCTACATTTAAATCTAATCCTACTATGGAGGAAATATTAATAGAACAGAAAGGAAGAACTCAGGAAATGTTCTCCTTCTCTTTCTGAGAGCCCAGTTTTCCAGATTCAGTGGTCTACCAAGCTTTAGTATCTTTTGTCAAAAACTTTCTCACAATAGACATAGCTCATGGTGAAGCAGGTAGAACTTTGGTTATTTCTATGGTGAGGAGTGGATTAATGTTCAGCTGCACATCACAGAGCAGGATAGAGGTAGAGTCAGAATTAGAACTCAAGACTTTTTGGAAGGGGCAAACAGTCCATTATTCTAATTAAACAAAATTAGTGTTTTTGCCTAAAAATTAATTTTCCTGTACCCATTTTCAGAAAATCAAATTTCATCTTCCAGTCTATTCCATTCTCTTTTCAAAGAATAATATAGGTATTTCTATAAATAGCAATAGCGTTTACTATCCTTCCAGCTTTATAATTTACCTTAGAGATCCCTTAAAAATGATTTTAGGCTGGACGCAGTGGCTCACACCTGTAATCCTAGCACTCTGAGAGGCTGAGGTGAGCGGATCACTTGAGGTCAGGATTTTAAGACCAGCCTGGCCAACATGGTAAAACCCCATCTCTACTAAAAATACAAAAATTAGCCAGGCATGGTGATGGGCACCTGTAATCCCAGCTACTCGGGAGGCTGAGGCAGGAAAATTACTTGAACCTGGGGGGCGGAGGTTGCAGTGAGCCGAGATCTCACCACTACACTCAAGTGTGGGTGACAGTGAGACCCCATCTCAAAAAAAAAAAAAAAAAGATTTTAGGATGAATAATCTCCAAAATCCATTCCCTATTAGTAAAGATGCAGGCAGATGGTTGCTGTTTTACTATCAGCACTGAGAATTATAAATTTTTATTCTTTGTTAGTTTGAGACAAGGAAAATGGTATTTGTACATTAGCATACGTTTATCACTAGAAGGTCTGAAAATTTTAAATATGGATGTTAGTCATTTGAATTTTCTCTTCTGTGACATGCCTATTCAAACCTTGTGCTAATTTTTCTACAGGGCTCTGGATGTTTTCCTTACAAATTTGTTTGAGTTCTTGGGATATTAAGAAGATCAATCTTTTGTGAGTTATAATAAAAAAAAAATTTTCCCAGTTTGCCCTTCACTCTTTTGTTTATAATCTTTCTGATGTCATACAGAGGTTTTAAATTATATGTGACCAGATTATTTGTATTTTTGCTTTGAGATTCCTTTGCTTTTATATTAGAAAGTCCTTTCTGACATAAACATTAAATTCATGGTCAGATAGTTTCTATTCTGGTGTTTTATATATTCATTTACTGGATTAAGTATCATTGAGTTCTGTAAGGCCTGGGTTGAACTCATGCTTTGATTTCTAGGAAAGACCAGAGCTCTGGGAATCTTGAGCCCAGTTAGAAGACAACAGACTCGGAACCGAAGCTGGGAGTAGGTCTTGGGCAGTCGGTAGAAGAAAGACTTCCTGAGTCTCATATGCGGCCAATATGGCTTACCATTAGATAGGAATGGTTTCCTTGGTGGAATTATGGGTTGATTTGAATAAATATGAGTTTATTATGTTATCAGGGGGTAGGGGAGTCCATATAAAGTTACTTTGAAATCCCAATGACTTGCATATGGCCATAGACTACCTCTGTGCCAGAGTGGGCAGGGTTTATGCATCATTATAACCCAAGATGTGGTTTTGCTTGGAGACTAGAAATGATATGGTGGGAAAAGGAAGCAGCAGGAGTGGGTAGGGTGATATTTTTCCTCCTTGTGAGAGTGAAGACGGGTGAGTGTTGACTGAAAATGAAGGAAGCCTTTGAAAGGAAGAAAGAAAGGAGGAATTGGGGCTTTGCAAGTACTCTGGAATATAATTCTTATACACATTTATTATTCTAGAACAGAATTCTTACGTACATTGATTATTCTAGAATATAATTTTTACATACATTTATTGAGTGAGGATTCCAAATCAAAGACTTTACTCTAATTAATACTCCTTTTATAGCATAAAACAAACAAAACCAGGAAGGTTTGCAAAGTCCTGAATCTCCTTACAGTTCTAAATATTTTTTTTGGTTACCTGATGGTTGACTGGTATCAATTTATTATTAACGACACCTCATACACTGTAACCTACATGCCAATTTATTTAAAGTTAACATGCAGGAAGAAAGAAACTCTGCAAGGCAGTTTAGTTGACAGAAGCACAAGTGTAGATGAGCTGTCTCTGCTCATATAACACTTTCAAAGCAATGATAAAAAACCAGTGACAACTGAAATCAATTCTCTCAGGTGTCAAAGAAAAGAGATACATATTGCAGGATGTGTGAATATATGTCCACAGAGTTTTCTGGAAAACAGTTTACTATCAATCTTGCTCAAAATTATCCTTTTCCCTCAATATATTAATAACTAAACCTCAACTAGCAAGAACGCTCTGAGAGGAGGGCAATTTAGCCAATTTAATTATCTTGTAACATACTTTCTTTGAAAAGTGGTTTTATTTCCATCTTTACTGAAAATCTTCACATTTGACTGTCTTATGAAATAGAGGAGAGATCTGCCATTAATGGTTGACCAAAATCTTGCAAATACTATGTGTATAAGTTTTCTACATTGTGGTAGCAGAAGTATGTGTGTCAGAAGAGAGAAAGACAGACAGGAGGGGAGAGAGAAAGAGGAGAAAGAGACAGAGACAGAGTGAGAGAGATTTCCCCATCCTCACTTGCTGCTAGGGTGCAAACATTGGCTTAGGTCCACTGATCAGAGGCATTTTGACCAGTGGAAAGAGCCATATGAAAACAGGCAGGATTCAGAGCATCCTCTCTGTGCTGATATGGGAGCAGCAGAGACAGAATTGTTTCATTTGGGCCACAGAAACTCCCTTAGCAGGTCAGCGCTGTGCCTGGTTCTGGGTGAGGCTTTTGGAAGCACAGCTTAGATAAGCTTGTTCCTGTACCTCTTCTTAGGATTCTGTGAGCTTCCTCAATATCACTCACTAAATTCCTTCCTGCTTAAATAAATTCCTCTTACTAAGGACTTGATTCAGTACAAGGGGCATGAAATCTGTCTTTGATGACTGAGGATTAACTAGCTTAAGAGTCATCACTCTGGGTATGAATTTTCATAATGTAGAAATGTTATTATTAATAGCTAATACTTATTGAGCAATCACCATGTACTACTGTGTGCTAATTACTTTACATGCATTATCTCATGCAATCCTTAAATGAATAAGTAGGTACAACTATTGTCTTCACTTTACTAGTGAGCAGATGGAGGCCTGGATGGTTAGGTGACTTGCCCATGGTCACTCACACAGGAGCACATGGTGGTGTCGGGACCTGAATCCTTACAGGTTGGCTCTAGTGTCTGTCCTCTTAAGCACCATGTCACACTGCAGAAAAGACAGAACACTTGTCTCTTTGTAAATTGATCAACTTCATAAAACCAGAGCTGATAACAGATTATTTCTTTGTGATTTATCAGTTTCTCTTAAAGTACAAAATATCTGTTACATAACATGTATAAAGTAGTAGACTCTGGATAACTGAGATACTGATTATTGTGAAACATTACAACTACAATTTTTATGAATTATTTAAAAGCCCCATACAAGTTGGCAAATAGAAACACATAACAGTTTTTCTGCAGTAACCAGAGTAAAAAATCATAATTTTTATTTCTGGCACCTGCATGACCAACTCCAAAGCTGTGTGACCTTAGACACATCATTGAAGCTTAGCAATTCTCAGTTTTCTTGTAGAATAGAAACCCCATCATCTACTGATGTATTTTGTAGATAAAATGAATAATAACAGACTTGCTACAAGGATTCACATAAGAATGTAAAAGTGACTTACAAAAACATATACGAGTAACAGCATTATTAATTGTATTATAATTAACAGTTTACAGAGTGCTTTTGCATATCATAACCCATTTAAATTCCACCAAAACCCTGAGAGAGATAAGAGATATTATCCTCCTTGTACATGAGGGAACTGAAATTTACAAATTTATGACTTATTCAAGGTCCCACCATGGGTAAAAAGTAGAAAGTATCAGAAGCTACACATTTAACTTGCAACATTACCCCCCACAAAAGAATCTTTTATCAATAGCATCTATTTTTTATTTTATGTTTTGAGACAAGGACTTGCTTGCTCTGTTGCCCAGGCTGGAGTGCAGTGGTGCTATCATTGCTCACTGCAGCTTCAAATCTCCTGGGCTCAAGTGATCCTCCCGCCTCAGCCTCCCAAGTAGCTGGAACTACAGGCACGTGCCACCATGTCTGGCTAATTTTTAAATTTTTAGTAGAGACAGGGTCTCGCTAAGTTGCCCAGCTGGTCTTGAACACCTGGCCTCAAGTGATCCTCCTGCTTTGGCCTCCCAAAGTGCTGGGATTACAGGCACATGCCATCATGCCCAGCTAATTTTGTTTATTTTTTGTAGACATGGTCTAACTATGTTGCCCAGCCTACTAGCATCTAGTCTTATTATTTTAATAATTTTCCTAGGATTATGGCATAGTTTGTATTACATGTTTATTCTAATATGAAACTAGATGAAAGTAGGCCCACTCACCTTTTTGACTTCATACTTAATGGCAAGTTTGACACGACTTAATGAAGCTTTGTGCCTGTGTACCTCCAGAGGTTCTGCTGATTCCAGATCTCCATTCAGAATGGCTTCTACCTCTTCTGAGTCTCGGCAGAGATCCAGCACACCCACTACAAAGTCTTTGCACTGCATGGAGAGCTTCCGATAGTCATTCTAAGAACAAGAGATTTAGTGTTTTAACACAAATAATTTGCTTTCATTCAATGGAAAGTGTTTGGGTGAATTAGAAAAAGGTATCGCTTCTTTTGGGGGTAGAAAGCTGCAGCCTACCTGGATGCAAGGCTTGTTGAACTGAATACAGGCTGGATTTGCACCCACCCAACCCCTTAGCCAGGTTTCCTTCTCCTGCAAACAGCCCAACCATCCGAGATAGTTCTGAAAATGGCTTGATAATAACCTCACTTATATGTGGAATCTAAAAAAGTCAAACTCAGACAATAGAAAAGTGGCTACCAGAGGCAGGGGGTGGGAGTAAGAGGTAGGGTAAAGTAGAGATGACATGAGGAGATATTGGTCAGAGTGAACAAAGTTTCATTTAGACAGGAGAAGTAAGTTTTTGAGATCTATCTGTACAGCACAGTGACTATAGCTTTAATACTATATTATATACTTCAAAATTGATGAGTAAATTTCAAATATCTCACTATCACAAAAAGTAATGTGAGGTGATAGATATGTTAATTAGCTTGATTTAATCATTTCACATTGTATACATCTATCGAAGCATCCCATGGTACCCCATAAATATATACAATAATTATTTGTCAATTAAAAATTTTAAAAAGCATTTACTCAAAAAATTGTATGCTGAAAGACCAAAGGATCAAAGAGTTTTCTCTCTTTTGTACAAACAATAGTTCTTGTAAAGTCAAAACAAGACCATTTCTACATTGGAAATTTTTCTATAATGGCCATTTTTCTAAAATGGCAATTTGATGTAGAAGATCAACTATATGTGATATGAAAGTTGTCAAAACTAAGTCAACTGTGTTAAAAAAAAACACAAAACAAAAAACCCTGACTAATAGGGTCAGAGAAAGCCATGAAGGGAGGGTTCTCACACACAAAACTATCACAAGAGAGTGCAAAAACCATAACCTTGCATAAAGGCCATCGCAACCTTACACAAAAAATACCTCTGTGAGGACGTCTGCCCAGCAACTGCCTGTACAACTTTGGACTAGCTCTGCCTTTGTTATTGTTCCTGGAGTGTAGCCCTCCTCACTTTTCTTTTAAAAAACTTGTCTTTCTTTACCTCCCTGAATACACACAGAGTTTACCAAGTCACTTGTATTTCCACTGCAATATTACATTCCCAGATAAATATGATTTTCTATTTTTTTTTTTTTTTTTTGAGATGGAGTCTTGCTCTGTCACCAGGCTGGAGCGCAGTGGCACAATCTTGGCTCACTGCAACCTCCGCCTCCCAGGTTCAAGCAATTCTCCTGCCTCAACCTCTCAAGTAGCTGGGATTACAGGCAGGTGACACCATACCCAGCTATTTTTTGTATTTTCAGTAGAGATGGGGTTTCACCATATTGGTCAGGCTGGTCTTGAACTCCTGACCTCAAATGATCTGCCCAGCTGGGCCTCCCAAAGTGCTGGGATTACAGGCGTGAGTCACTGCACTCGGCCTCATTTTCTTTTAGAGAACCTCGCTCTCTGTTATTTAGGTTGACAGTGAAAAATAACTTGTCCAGTTCATTATCCCTTGCCTTACTGGAGACATTGCTTCTCAAAGTGTAGTCCTCAGAACAGCAGCATCAGCAGCACCTGGGTATGTGTTAGACATGCAAATTCTCAGACCCCAGCCCACATGTCCTGATTTAGAAACCGAAGAAGGGCCCAGCAATCTGTGTGTGTTTTCACACACCCTCCAGATGATTCTGATACATGTTATGTTTGAGAAAAACTGGTTTAGAACAACTGTAGAGAGGTAGATGGATACCCACCTGTATACAGAGGGTTTTCTGTTTGTTTGTTTGTCTGAAGGGCATATTATTGTGCCCTGCAGAACTAGAAGAAGAGAAATATATCATTGTATGTAATGGAATTCTCAAGGGTTACAGAATTCAGTACCTGAGAGAAAAATTTCCAGGCCACTGGAACTAACACCTTGCTAAAAATAATCCATGAATCTTTAATTTCATTTGCATATTTATATACTGCCGTGGACTACTATAAGTAAGTCAGTTGGTAGCATTCCTTGTTGCCTTCTGAATGGAGCTTTGTTTCTAGTCCGTTTGTTCTAATGAAGGTGTCAACGACCATCTCCTGAGAAAGTGTCTCATTTTTGGAAACCCTAGTTCCACTTTTACGACTTTCACTAAAATTCTAGCCTATTAGGAAGGCTAACCAGATAATAATCTAATGTGGGACACTTGAGGAAAACAGAATTCCCCACTGTAACATGTCCTGAGACACTTAAGTGTCTATATAACTAAGTAATATTTGGCACAGTAGAATTACTGGGCTTCCAGAAATCATACTTAAAAAAAAGACGTGAAGAATTCCAATTTTTTTCCTTTAAATAATTAATGTGATTTGATGGGCAAAACCACGTCATCAGCTAAAATAAACAAGAAGAAGAGAGACTGTTTAAAGGCTACACAGATTAGAATAGTTTCCATTTCAGATATCAGAAATTCAGATAAAGAACAGTTACAGTTAATCCTTTTCCCCTCATAAGGGAACAGATAAAATGAATAAAACTTCAATCTTTAGTTTCCATTCAAGTTGGTACCATGCAACTGATAAAATTAATAAAATGTTCAGTCTCTGGTTTCTGTGCAGAGTGTCAGTTAAATATCCATCTGCTTTCCATTCCTGAAAGACTAATGAAATATTTTATTATAGCATCCAGAAGAAGTATTAAATCCATGCCCGTTTCCATATAAAGCTTCCCTTTTAATACGATTTTTTTAGATGAAATTTCCTCATGTTATTCTTCAGTTCAGACTGTTCTGTAAGATTTGGTACAACATAGGGTGGTCATTTCTCCATTGATCAGAAATAGAAAGAGGCTACTTTCCATGCTTTGAAGAAAACTTAGTACCCACATCTGCAGTAATACCTAAATAATAACTCATTACCTATAAAATTATAGTCTATAAACTGTTTAGTTTTAAAGAAAGCTTTTTTTCACATCCACTGAAAGATCAGTAAATAATCCAAAAAACTGATAATCAAACATGTTGCAAGGACAGCACTGTTTGTTTTTATAACAATTTAAACATTTCCCACTTAAAGAAGTCTGTTGCCAGAGTGCAGAAAATAATCAGAACTGGAGATAATGGTGATTTCTTTTGTTACAGTAATTGGATACCTTTTTTTAAACCTATGCAGAGCTCGCTGGGAAAGATGGAGAACTCCAGCTAAGAACAGCCTCTCTTCAGCTGCAAAAGCAATCATGTCCACATCGACTCTTAATTCCAACATGAGGCCGCATTGAATGGTAATTCCACCATGTTACTTCACAGATCAGACCATTTTCTGGTCTACATTTTCTAATAATTTTCTTTTAAGTTACTTTTGCATAATGGTCTTTAATAAATCACTCTTCCATTACCACAGCCCTCCACAGTTAGCAGGTGGACCTACTGCACACCCTATAGAGCAGAACTTAAAACCCTAAGGATCCGCTCAAGCCAGAGGAAGAATAATGAAGTTCAGTCTTCATTACAATATATCTACAGGTTCTGCACACTCCTTTTAATGTATGTGGTTTAATTATCATTCTAATCCTTTTTTGTCCTGAAGAGGAAAACTGAAATTCAACTCTTAACAGGCTTGGTTCTGTCAGGCCCTTTCCCTAATAACAAAAGAGGCAAGTTATCATAGTGATTAAAAGCATAGAGTCTGAAGCCAGACTTCCTGGGCTCAAATACTGCTTTACCACCTACTGGCTGTGTGATATTGTGGAATTCACTTTACGTCTCTGACATGAATAATCAATCCTACCCAATATTGGTACTATGAGGATTAAATGCTTAGAACATGTTTGGTACAAATTAGGTTCTAAGAAGTGCTTCGATATTACCAGGTACATTATATTAGATACAATACCTACGACTGGGACTTAAGACACTCAAATCTAGGCTTAGCATATGAAATGTTGCCTATAGCCTTTGCTTTCTCTTTTGCAAAATTAAAGATGATTCCTAGAGTATTTTCCTGCTATAAAATGTCATCTTGCTTTTTATATTCATTTTTTTTTCTTCCTTACAGCTGTAGTGTGATATAAGGTGAAATTGTTTTTTTACTTTAAGGAGAGGAAAACTGAGGCACGGGGAAGCAAACGCCTCTCCCCACTTCCTTATTTTTACAAAAAAGGTGCATCATGACTCAGTCAGAACTAGAAAATTTCAATTTGCGTTCTCACAGCTTAATAAATGACTGGCTTCCTTGCCACTGACATTTTGGAGGATTAGACCAAGAGTCTATCCTTCCAATATTCTGTTTCTCAGAATAGCTTCAAATGGCATTTGCACATCCAAAATATTTCTTTAATAACCTGTCACGGAGCTATCCTCCACTAATTTATCTAAATCTAGAATGTTTGACCTCTTAGGGTATTGACCTTCACATGTTTTCAGCACCATGCCTACTGCATTTCTCAAAGAAATGTGAAAACTGCAGAGTGGCTGAGAATCTTCTCTGAAGCACCTAAATGATGGCAATTTCAGGGGTAAGATACTAGATATTATGGGCCATTGATAAGATAAAATAAATATAGGTGTTTTAAAAGGAAAAAAATCACCTCTTTTTCACTAGGGAACTATTTTTTTATTTCAAGGCTAACACTTTGAGCTCAAAGTCCCCATGGGAAGAATATAGCGAACACCATGGAATAGGGCAAATTAGGTTACCTGCTTGCCTCAGAAATGAGCTTCATTTTCACTGCCTTTTCAGAGCTCAGTCTCTGGGTCAGTGCTATGGAAGCACTATTTTCTCTGTCTGTCTAAAGCCCTGACAGATGGACATGAACATGGGACAAGAGGGGAGAAAGGTGAAATAAAGACAGATAAGAAAGGAATAACAAGGACAGGTAAAAATGAGAGAGAAAAGGCACATTGAGTTAGGGGAGAGAGACGTGAAGTCCTCGGAGACTATAATTTCTAAAGAACTGTCTTAATTTCGGCTCAGAGAGGGCTATCTTGCTACACAAGCACTTTCCATATAATCTAGAAAAAAGAACTGGGAGATTTAGATGATTTTTGCATATCCTTATAGATATTTGGCAGCTTTATAGATGTTCTCTAGAATTCAACTGTGTTTTCTCTCTTTTTGCCTCTTCATTTGTGATATTTCCCCACCCTTGAAAGGTTATCAGAGGTGACTCTTTAAGTTACAATGAAAGAGATTCTAAGCATTACCAATATGGATCTAGCCAGCTTCAGGGTAAAACTATGAATAACAAATTCTCTTACCATAGTTGCACTGAGCTGACGTCTCTGGGTGGAATTGCAAACATCACCATCTTTAGTAAATTATTAAAACACGATCTTAGAAAATATTCCCTTTTATAGAATCTCTTGCAGACTTTCAGTATATATCAAGAAAAATGTGTAAAAACAAGGTTTGTGTGGCATTTGAAACAGTGGCAAATAAATACGTTTAGAATTATGTTTTAATTACTGTTTCAAAATAACAAAGTGATATTTAAAAGTACTTTACCTACGTGCTTTTCTACTGTCTCTAAACAGAATTTGGAGTTTCCAACTTGCTCTGAGTTCTATCTAAAAAAAAAAATCATTTGGGGGCCAAGTAAATAAATCTTTTCAAGTACCACATAATGAATCTCCTCAAAGGGATTAGATATAAGGTAACATTTACTTTCTTCTTTGTATTTTACCTTTTTTGGAAATTTTTTACAATAAATGTGTGTAGCTTTTACATCAGAAAAAAATTTTAATGGATTAACAAAATTATAGTAAGTCCAGATCTCCACTGGGACAAAATGAGCATTGATGGATATCCAGGGAATTTTGTGTGTATGGAAAAGGGATGGGACCACTTTCCCACCATTTTCTTGCAACACCGGGACAAAGTATATTTTCTGTAACCTGAATTATATTGCTAGTTGCATTTGTGTAAATCTCACTAACTATAAAAACTATATTCAGATGTGAAAGAATAATCACTTTTTCTGTGATCTGACACCATAACACTCAACTAAAAAGATTAACTTAGCATCTAGAAAATAATTTAAGGAATTGATGTCTACAATCATCTTTTTAGATGGGAAATGGGAGACAAGAACCTGCCAAAAACAGTCTAAATGATATTGATCAGAACTATGAAATACCCAGATTTAGTAGCCAGAACCAATCAAAATGCATAGGAGGAGGTAGCAACTGATCAAAAAATAAAAATGACCTGTCGTTAATGTATAATTTTTATAAAAATAAATAATACTGCTTGACTGAAAATAATGTCCAGGAAAAAAGTTCACTCATTAAAAAAATCCCTTAAAGCAAATCACTTTGCTGTCCTCATATTTCTAGCTTGAACTGACATCTGCGGCTCACCATTCTGAATATACATATGCGGAATTCAGGGAAAGGCATTTTGTCATTTCAGTGAAATGACTTTAATAGTATTTTTTATTGGTCTTTTGACTTTTGATTCTAAAGGGATACACAAATGCTTGGGCCAATGAACAGTGCATTCAAAACTAACACTATCGTGGAGATGGAATGGGAGCTTGCTCTGTCCAGTCCAACACAGACCTAGTATTGCAGGAACTCCAGAAACGGTACACTCCCTCAGGGGAAATAAAACAAACTATTACTACTTATGTGCTACCATACAACTAACTACAAAACAGGAGGAAGGATTTGGAAGACAAAAAGTCACACCAAAACCCTCCTTTTAGCAAAAAGGGGAGAAATCTTGAGTTTTATTTAATGCTTACCCAGAACCCAGAGCGGCACCATAATTATAGCTCTCTGATCCAGAATACTGGATCCCCAAAGCGAATTTGTCACAGCACCATCATTGAGAGGGAGAAAGAAAACATCAGACGAGGTCTGAATGATGCTCTCAGTCCCTCGTGATTTCACATTCACTGGGCAAAATCGAATGTGGAACGAACGGTGGCAGAGCGGGCCAGGCAGCAGTGGGGAAGTGGGTGAGCACGCAGAGCAGCCGGGGTAGAGCGCAAAGCTTACCTTGAACTCCTTCTCTATGTTGGCCAGCTTGGCCAGCTCGTTGCTGAGCTCTAGGGCTGTGAGCACTGGGTCTTCGCTGGACAACGAGAGGTACGCCGGGCTGGCCAGCCCCTTATAGGCGTTGATCCTCGAGCGCGAGTGGCTGAAGGAGTCGTGCCTCTGCTTCTCCATGCAGTCCCCGCACTTGCAGAAATAGTCGTGCGGCCGCTCGATCCTGGCGCCCTTCATCAGCAGCATGTGTACCACTTCGTATTTCTGGCAGTGCGCCGCCAGGATGATGGGGGTGATGTCCGGCGAGAAGCGCGTGCCGTCCTCGTCGTAAGCGTAGAAGTCGTCGTCCTGAAGCTCCTGCTCGCAGGGGCTGAGGGTGAGGCGCTTGCTGGCGGCGAAGCCAGGGTGGTTGAGGATGGCCTCTACGATGCGCACGTAGCCCTTGCTGATGGCGAGCAGCAGGGCGTCGCCAATGCGCGCCAGGTTCTCCTTCTTGAGCAGCAGCTCGGTCACCTCCAGGTGCTCGTTGCCCACAGCCAGCTGCAGCGCGTTCTGGCCCATGTAGTCCACGCAGTTGACGTTCAGCGTCTTGGACTCCTCCAGCATTTTGCGCACCACTGGGATGTTGCCGTACTCGGCGGCGTCGAGGAAGCGCTCCTCCTCGGCGGTGAGGCTGGTGCCCCGGTCATTGAACATGAAGGCCGGGCCCCTGACAGCCTGGCGGCGGCCCTTCTCCCGCATCACCGTCATGCGTCTCAGGGATGGGCTTCCCTCCATGGACCTAATCAGTAGCAACGATAAAACAACTGTAGAATATTAGGGCATATTCCTTCCTTTCACATGTCAGGGCCCTTTCTGTAATACACAGTACCCACTGCAAACCTCTGTCTGCAGGGGGCCGGCTCAGTTGCTAGCGATATCGTTGCTAACTACTTGCCTGAAAGTGACACCTGTGATCTAACCCTGGCTGCTAGATCCCAGAAGGGAGCCGGTAGCCCTTCAGAACAAATGCTCCTGTTCTCTAGAACATGATATTCAGATGGAATAATAAAAATTTCCATATACCCATGCCTTCCTTGTGACCCTAGTAAAGATGTAACTCATCGTACCTTCTGCTCTTAAAAGTCTTGGACATTGAAGCTTGCAGGTACTTGGCATTAAAGTACTAGGCTTGAAGGCTAAGGGAAGTTAATTTTTTCAAGAATGAGACCAAAACACTCCTGCCAAGTCATTGCATCCTTTTAACTAAATAAAATCATTGACCCTCAGCCCCTTAAAAAAGCACAGGGTTTAGGCCAAGTATCATCTTGCAGGATCTTAGTTTCATCTTTTTCTCTTTAAAATTTTTGTTTATTTAAATATTTTTTTAGAGACAGGGTCTCTGTGGCCCAAGCTAGAGTGCAGTGGCAAGATCACAGCTGCAGCCCTGAACTCTTAGGCTCAAGCAATCCTCCGCCTCCGCCTCCCAAGTAGCTAGGACTACAGATACGTGCCACTCGCCCCCACACCCTCCACCTTATGCATTTCTCTTAAGGGGATTCACCCATCCCCAAGTTACAGGATTTATCTTTTCAAAGATGCAGACAAGATTTAGCAATTTAAAAATTTGAGCATCAACCTAGATTGATTTTATTGAAAACAACTGTGCCTTTGTAATGAGAATTATTTAATTACTAGTATTACATATTTGCCTCTTGGAACTGAAAGGATAAGGTTTGATTATGGTTTAAAAATCACTAGAATTACTTTGTGAGTAAAGCAGCTGGGCACTATTTGTACATCCAGATCAATGTGCACTGAAATCCTAACACAACCACATTAGTTGAGATTTATTTAGCTGCATTATAAAAGTTATGTCAATTGATGTGTACAGTGATTTGAGTTCACATCTTAATTTCCGTGATGCTAGGTAAATAATTTCATTTCCTTGTGCATCATCCTTATGCCAGGTATAAAATCGAATTTTATAAAGTTCTCCAGATTTTCCTCATGAATAAAAAGCTTTTTCAGAAATTCAGGGTCTCTGAAAAACAATGCTAAATAAACACTTTTAACATTGTGACTATCTATAATCTTTCAATAGTCTGTGCAATATTTTGGTGGCTATTAAAATATTGCACAAATATTGTATAAATCTATACCTTACCTTACCCAGTTCCAACATTCAAGATAACTTCCTTTTAAAAATCTGTGATTTTTGCTGGGATGAATTGTACCAAAAAGTACCAGATAAAGCTTTTTCCACAATACTGATTTGTGAAGCAAATAAGTCAAAGTTAAAAGTGAATGGCTAGAAAAGAAAATGCTTTATTTCTAGAATATATATTCCAGAAATACCTCATACCATTGAAAAAACTGTATTCGTGGAGTCAGAAGTTGAAAATTAACTAGAGAGGATACCGGCCTCCCTGGGTGCCTGGGGTGGATGACTAAATTGGGAAGCTTCCCTGGCAAGAGGAATCAGAGGCAGCCCAGTGCCAACTCCGTTTTCAGCTCTGAGGGCCCCAAACAGAGAGAGGAGCACAGAAGCCACTGGCAGAAGGTCTCCCGGATAGGGACTAAGGCAAATGTGGCTGGGCAAGCCTGACTCCATAGAGGTATGGCAACTAAAGGGGTCCCCATAGAGGCTTGTTGACTTATGCAAGGACACAGTGCTGTGACTGGCACCCAATTCTAATGGCTCGACTAGTGTCAACTGATCAACTTTTAAAAATTAAATAAACATATTTGTTTTATATACACATATGTATTTGTAGCAATTTCTAGAAATCAACACATGAAGCTGTTGAAGTCATATCTGGGCTGGGACTAAGAAGTCATAGAGGAAGGGGGACTTTCACTTTTCACTTATACCCTCTTGCATATTTTGAATAGTTTTAACCACAGTGTGAATCTCTTTATTAAACATAAAATTAATGTTTTACATTTTTATTTATTAAAATTTTTATTTTTTAATCCCTTAGTTGACAAAAATGTTAAAATATAAGTATTTATTAGAAATCATTACATTATAATCTTTCTGAAGTGAAATAAATATCCTGTATTTGGCTGTTATGAGTAGGGTATGATGTGTAGGGGAGGGTGTGGAGTAGAGTGTATGATGTGTGGTATGTGTGGGAGACAAGGGCAGGGTGCAAGTCTGAGTTGGGGGACATGTGTGGGGGGGGTGTGTGTGTGTGTTGGTATAATAATGACTTTTAGGTGGACAAGAACTGCATAGAAGAGAACTTTGTCTCAAGACCAAACTCTATGACAAGGATTTTAAACAAATCTTGTAAATATGATAGCAATAAGTATATTTTATGACTATTAGTGGTACTGACTTCACTGGGTCAATATTTTTATTATTAATCTATGAACTGATATTCTTCAGATGACCAGAAATTCCATGTTGTATAAAATATTATGTATCGATGAGAGGAAATATATGCGGAGTATATATGTCAGAATTTCAATACTCAGAGGGGTTATCTTTGGGAAAATAAACCCTTATTAAAGTGTGACATCTTGGTGGAAAGGCTTTTAATTTAATGATTGCTACCTAGAGGGAAAATCACTTATAAAAATCCTATTATTTCTCCCAAAAGACACTGGGTTGAGAATATTAAGACATCATTCTTTCATGAATTTTTCCTTTATATTTCTTAGTATTTTAGGTTTTTTCTTAATACTATCTTATTCCTTCAGAAGCTATATCTCCATACTATATATTTGAACTGAAATGTCTGATTTTAGAACAAATCACATGTCATTTTTATTTTGTCTTTAAAAACTTCTGACACTGAGAAGTCAGATATCTCAATTAGAATAAATTATACTGTTTTATCAAAATAAAAGAGCTGACAATGTCACTCATGGTAAATTCACAAATCGAAGTGTCTTTTTGTTAACTTTCCTTATAGTACTAAGATAAATTTCATTAGTCTGAACTGATGGAACGAGTCAATATTCACATCATCCACAATACATAAACATAATCTCAGCTGGCCTTGACAATGTATCTCTTCTAGCATGAAAAATATGGAAGGAATGTGGGTGAATGGGACAGAATGTTTAACTCTAGCAATGTTAACACTAAAATTATTTTGCCAGGAATTTCCTACCCTCTGATCTTCATCCAATGGGTCATTCAACACTGTGACAGTACATTCTGCAGGGACGTCTTTCTAGTAAAAGCATTGGAGTACCACTGACCCGCAGATCTATGAGGGCCATGTTTAAGCATCTTTTGACTAATACAGATAGCTAGTAATATCCAACTGCCAAATTGTGTCCCCACAAAATTCGTATGTTGAAGCCCTACCCTTAATGTGATAGTATTTGGAGATAGAGCCTTTGGGAGATTATTATGAAATCACAGGATCATAAAGATGGGGCTCTGATGATGGGATTAGTGCCTTTATAGGACAAAAGGGTTTGCTCCCCTCACCCTGCTACCTCCTATGTAAGGAAACATCGAGAAGGTGGCCACCTACAAGGTACCTCTCCAAAAACCGAACATGCTGGCACCCTGATCTCAGACTTCCAGTCTCCAGAACTGGAAGAAAATAAATTTCTGGGTTTTTTTGTTTGTTTTATTAGTCACCCATTCTATGATATTTTGTCATGGCAGCCTGAATGAGGACACTGACAATACATTTTAAGGCAAAACATTTTTTTTTCATGCTTTTTGCGATCCTAGAATTTGTCCAAACAAAACACTTAAGCAGATGAAAGGCTCTTCTGAGAAATATTGTGGTGGAACCATAGGGAACCCTCTGCTCTACTCTATTCAGAAGCTAAAATACAAGTAACACTCCTCAGTTCTCATAACTTTCCTATGAACTCATCTGACCTCCGACAGGGTTTCTCTAAGTGTGACCTGAGTACCACCTGCCTCAAGGTCACTTGGAAGGCTTGTTGAAATCAGATTTCTGGGCCCCATTCCAGATGAACTAAGTCAGAATCTCTCATGGTTGGACCCTGAAATACGTACTTTAAATGAAAGTCCTTTACAATTCCTGGGAACCTCCAATATAAAAATAATGGAGCATCCTGGATCAATGACCCCTGACTATGAGGCCTTCAAGCAGTTGTCACTCTGGTCCTGCCAAAAATGAAGTGGAAATAATATGTTTGAGCAGCACGGGCTAAGGGACAAGTAGTCTCACATTCATTTAGTTTCCCTAAACTTTATTAACTATTTAAAATTTGGTCTCCAGGAAGCTATTTACCTAAACCACAGCACAGCAAGTAGGCAGCCTACAGAAATGCCTTCAGCAGTGACCATTTAATGTCAAGACCTTGCTTTTATGAAGGAGTGATATTTTTAAAACGTTATTGTATCTTTACAAAAACAATTAAAGAGTTAAATAGATTGTTCACTATAGTATTCTTTGTACCTTTTTTGAGGATTAAAGTGCCAAAGTCAACCTAGAATTGCAAATCAACAAGCCTCTCTCTTCAGATGAGTTTTTGTCCTTTAATAATAAAAACTGTATAACCCTCACTCCCCTGACCCCTCTTACGGTATCCAGGAATATAGCTAGGAACTAAAACTGCTCAATTATTATTACTATCTTATTCCAAATTTCTGGCACAGTCTTTCTCCTTTTTTAAATGATTTCTCACATAGATTTAAAAACAAATATCCTATATTCCATGTGTTTTAAACCTGTTTTAAGTTATTTGGGACAGAGTCTTACTCTGTCACCCAGGCTGGAGTGTAGTGGCAGGATCTTGGCTCGCTGCAACCTCTGCCTCCCTGCAACCTCAGGCTCCCGGACTCAAGTGTCTGACTTTATTTAAAAAAAAAAAAAAAAAAAGGCCGGGCGCGGTGGCTCAAGCCTGTAATCCCAGCACTTTGGAAGGCCACGACGGGCAGATCACGAGGTCAGGAGATTGAGACCATCCTGGCTAACCCGGTGAAACTCCGTCTCTACTAAAAAATACAAAAAACTAGCTGGGTGAGATGGCAGGCCCTGTAGTCCCAGGTACTCGGGAGGCTGAGGCAGGAGAATGGCGTAAACCCGGGAGGCAGAGCTTGCAGTGAGCTGAGATCCGGCCACTGCACTCCAGCCTGGGCAACACAGCGAGACTCCGGGAGGCTGAGGCAGGAGAATGGCGTAAACCCGGGAGGCAGAGCTTGCAGTGAGCTGAGATCCGGCCACTGCACTCCAGCCTGGGCAACACAGCAAGACTCCGTCTCAAAAAAAAAAAAAAAAAACCAGAGTATTAATAAATACCCTCTCATATATGCCACTACTGTACACATTCATAGACAGTACAGTCATGTTTTATTTATCATTATCCACAGAGTTCTACCCAGTGACCCATAGAAAGTAAATATTGATAAATATCTGTTTAGTTGAGTTTCCAAATTGCTTCCTAGATCCCATCCTCTCACCTGACCTCAGGTCCCACATGTACTGTGGTCTGTCCCATGGCCACTCTAAAATGCCCCAACTCACCTTCTTCCTTAAAGCAGCTCCCACTCCTAACATTTGTATCTCAGGCTGATTATTCAGGTTTAGAAATTTCAAGGTCATCTATGACTCACTGTTATGATCGTGTCAGTCACAAAGTTCTAAAGCTTCTGCTTTGGGATGTTTCTTGTACTGAATGCTTCCTTCCAATTCTCACTGCCAGCACCAGCCTCCAGATCTTTATCAAGCCATAGCTAGGATGTTGTAACAGCTTCCCAGCAGAGATGGCATGAGGGAAGGCAACTAAACTTTTTTGAGTACCTCATATGTATGTAGTGTTTTCAATGCACTATCATATTTAATTCTCATAACAATACTACGAAGTAGTTATAATTTTCTCTGTTTCATAGATAACAAAACTGAGCTCAAATGAAATTGCCCAAGGTAACACAAATGCTAAAATAACGAAGAACCGGGATTCAACCTGGAATCTGTCTGAATGTTATTTTTCACTGTCTCCAGCTGTACCTGATTCTCCTCTTTATACATGACAAACATGCCCAGCATCTTCCTGTTCGTAAATTCTGCTTTCACCAGATCACACTTCTCTTTAAAAAAAAAAACAACCAGAAAACCATTAGTAACCCCCCTACTGCTCTTTTCATCAGTCGCAACTCCTCTGTATGACCTTTAGGGACGGTCACAGCCCACCCCACCCTGCCTAGCCAAATTTCCTTCCCTTGTTCCTCAGATTCATTCTTCACTGTCCTGTAAACATATTATTCTGCTATTCCTGTACTGTCAAGGGTACTCCCGTACTATTAAGGATATTTGTTGAAAATATATTAAGGTGCTCTTCTTTTTTGCCTTTTCAATACAAGATCTTTGCCCTGGTTGACTCAGGACATCTCTGCCTGGAGGGTGGGTGGTGCAGCATAGAGTTGGGTGAGTGTATTCAAGAGGAGTTCAAGAAGATACATTTTAGAGGAGTGAAAAGAAAAGGATCATGGAGAAGTTCAGATTCTTGCAAGCAAAAAATTATGGGATTTTTCTATTTTTCGACTGAATGATTTTGAGGATTTTGCAAGCAGAATTTGAGAAAAGAGAAATTGTCTAATGAAAAGATTTGCTCAATTCCTTTATTCCTCTAATTCATCCTGAAGGACCCTGATCATAAAGTGCTCTCATTGTGCAGACAAGATAGCTCTCCCACTTTTGACAGCAAAGCCGTGATGCTTACTGTTCTGGGAGGATAAATAAACAACAGCAAGGAAGTAAAAGTCAAGATGTGAATTCAATAAGTAAGGAAGTACCTTAAATACTGGTTAAGTAATGGAATGATGTGGGTAAAGCAAAGAGCTTTCTCAAGCCACCCTCATCTCCCCTGCGATGTGGACCCTGCTATGAGAGCCAGGTAGCCTGCACTAAGGCTTGGGACAGACTGCTGGTACTGTAAGGCGGATGGAGGATGTTGCAGGTGCTGGGCTTTGTAGCAGTGGGAGCTCTGATGAAACCAAGTACTTGAGGGAGCATATCTGGATTTCTAACAAAAGAAAGTCAGCCTAGATCCAGTTACTTCTGCTGACAAGCAGCACCCAAGTAGACATAGAACAGTGCCCAGAGACCAGAAGAGTTAGAGGACACTAACTGTTTCCCCCTCCAGGGGGAAAGCTCCCCTCCCCCAAGGGCCAGATGTGACAGAGAGGAGCAGGGGAAAGGGTAGTTCCCGAGAGCCTGAGCAAGTTTATCCAAATAAACATTTACTTTTAGTATCAAACTAAGATAAAAGAGGTCAGCTCCCAGCCTCTTTCTGCAGTGTGCTGAATGCTGGCAGACAGGCCACTGAGACTCTGAGCCCTTTTGGAGATTGGGGGACAAGAATCAGGAAGCAAAAACCCCTTCCACGCCAGCCCAAGACATGGGGAGACACTGTCCTAACTGACCAAATCCCTGCAAAATGCAGAGCAAGCCTTCCCTCCTTGTCAATTCACATAACTGCTTAATTGCTTAATTGACTTAATTGCTTAATTTATTGATTGCACTATTCACTTGTTGAGTGTCTGTGTAGTAAGCAAAAACACACTAATGTGAACCACAGATTGGGCATTTAATTTTTTCTCTCCTACTCAGTAGGTGGGAGGCTGAGGAGACAGACTTTTGTTACAGGCAGATTACAGGAGCTAGACGTTGCTGCCCATCCAAGTTGTGAATGATTTCTTGACCCTTTTACACCTACCTCTGGGATGTTCCTCTTACGTTTCCCTCCCTGAATATACTGTTATTTCTGCTCTTCACCAGTTCAAATCCTTCCTACCATCAGTGGTCCAGTTTACATCACACTTCTGTATACAGAGGGTCACATTTCACAGGGCGATGCCGATATGACCCACAAGATTCTGTTCAGTATGAAATGTTGAGTCTTTTGATCCTTTCTGAAGCCATTCCTGACCACGTCAGCCTGAGCTTTTGTAATATAGGTAGTCTACTCATAAATAATAGACACTTAATTTTATTTCATCTCCTTAATTATTGTCTCCTGTGACACTCATGTCCTCAAGTTCAATTGAGGATAAACGTTTTATGCTTCTTGTGTTTTATTCTTGATATATTATCTCCACTGTACCTTATACAATGTACTATATGTTCAAAAATACTTGGCAATTGATACTAATTCTGCAGATTAAAAGACTTCATCAGAATGGTACCTCCCTTAAAGTCACTGAGGGGTACAGAACTAGAAAATTAGAGCTCAGAGGTCTTTTTCCTGGCTACTTTATCATGATGCTGCTAGGGAATAAGAAAATGAACAATGGGTTATAAATCCACGTATCATTATTAAAATGTATGCTGAGCTTATGTGTTGGAACATTTTGGTTCTACAAAGAATAGCTTCTAACATGGCTCTTTGGGTTGAATCACAAGCTCCTTAGCATGCTGCAATACATGAACATTATTAAGGAAGTCACCTCAAATCCTTTATTGAATGACGTAAAGATTAACCAACTGTTCAACCCATGTAGCAAGCAAGCAAAGTAAGAACACCATCACTGTGAGTTGAGTTAATGAGAATGACATCCAAAATGTTTGGATGGAGAGTTCACCACATTGAAGAAAGTGACAGCGCTAACCAGCTAGGATCCTGTCCATCAGTTTGTGAAGGGCAAGAAGAGCAGACGGAGCCACAGAAGATAAGTAGTGAGAAAAGCACAGAGGTGGGGGAAAGTGTTAGAGAACAGCCACCATGTTAGTTACACTATGGAGATGGTGATAATTGGAAATGGTAATGAGGGTGGGAAGCAGCAGGTACTGACAAAGGACAAGAAAATCAGAGAAGAAAAGTCAAACAATAGAAAAATCCCATCATCTCCCTGGCAAGCAGGCACCTGTCAGTCAATGCGCCTACCTCTGGAGACATCTGACATCTACACAGTAGGCTTATGTGTATGTGGTTGGAAGGAGGAGAGAGAATCTGACAAACAGTCTTAATATCATCAAAAACGCACATTTTGAACATCTCTTAATATATATTTTTTGGAGGGAAAGAAGTGGAATGGGGATACTGAACCCCAGTAGCCGCTAAATGCACCAGCATGCAAGGGTAGAGAAAGCTAGCCCATCAGTTCAACTGTTTAGTTAGAGGGTACATGGCCACAGGTAGTCCACAAGTATCTCATACCTACTTCTCAGCCTACATCTACCTACACATCATAGAGCTCAATAATACATTGTCACAGTAACAACCAAACCAGCAAGATAAAGTGCTTCACTGAAGAAAGAGGAAAGCACAGATTTCTTTTCTAAAGATTCTCATCCTTCCCACCGCCCCATGACACACACACATAAATATTTAAAATGTAAACATTCCAGCACTTATAAGCGCAGAGAGATATTTAGGTCTCCACAGTAATGAATTCCCTGATAGTTTCTGTTGGCCTGCATTATATTCAGAATTCTTCATGTATAATTTTAATAAATCTTGGCCAGGCATGGTGGCTCATGCCTGTAATCCCAGCACTTTAGGGGGCAGAGGCAGATGAATCACTTGAAGCCAGAAGTTCTAGACCAACTGGGGCAACATAGTGAAACCCCATCTCTACTAAAAATACGAAAATTAGCTGGGCGTGGTGGTGCATGCCTGTAGTCCCAGCTACTTGGGAGGCTGAGGCACGAGAATCGACAATGGCTTGAATCCAGGAGTCGGAAGTTGCAGTGAGTCAAGATTGCGCCGCTGCACTCCAGCCTGGGTGACAGAATGAGACCTTGTCTCAAAAAAAAAAAAGAAAACTTAAAAAACATCTATTAGACATATGATAATTTTGGCATTTGCTCTAATGACTGTCAGAAGCAAGAAGCTGTTATGTACTTAAGGAGAGGAACCCTGGTCTATCTCCATTGCTTTATCTCTCCTTCTTTTCATGAAAGCATGAGTAGCTCTTTGCCAGATTCCTCAGCAGCTAAAACCAGAAAAGCAAACAGATACCTAACAGTGCATTGCTCCCTCTAAAAGTACACTGGAGCAGAAGTGAGGACCCTTAGCCATTGCCTGCATGACTTCTTGGTAATACTTCTTAAATGTATGTGCCCAAGAAAGTATTCAAGCAAATGCCTTCTAGAACTTAAATGTTTATGCTTCTAGGACTGTGTTTTGTGTATACTCCCCATTAAACCAACCACTGTATTGCTTTGCAATTGTCTGTCTTCATGCCTATCTCCCTAGTGATGCAAAAATGTTCTTAAAGGCAAAGGCTGCCTCTTTTCATATCCAAATGCTTGGCTTTTAGTATACGGTGAGATCTATTGGAGGGATGGATGCACAGATGCACACATACTTAAACCACATCACTGAAGACCTAAGGAACAGACAATTTTCCCCCTCTAGATTACAGAATACCACTGGTCACATATGATTATGTGTGGAAGAAGCAGTGGTGGAGGGGCATTGAAGTGATTTATCTATAAAAAAAGAATGTCACGAATAATATAAATTAATAATAATAAAAGTAATGTCAACAATCATTCTTTCAAAGCAAATTTCTGCTTAATAACATTTAATTCTTGGTTACACCACAAAAGTATTTGATGCATTCTATATCTCTTGATTTTGATTTTACATAGTTATATTTCATCAGGATAATCTAGAGGCAAACAGAAGATAAATCTTAAAATTAATAACTTTTAATAATCAGTAATTAAATCTCAAACTCATCTTCACAATGCTTTTTAAAACTAATTTTTATTATTTCAGGAAGATCAGTGACAATGAAATTAAAAGTTATATAAATTCAGTCTATACTTGAACAAGAATTCAGACAAAATGACTTCAGATAATAAAATTAAGGAACTTCTACTGACCCGAGAGAAGTTCATATTTAAATACATTAGTCACTATCAATTATATACATATAGTTATTAGAATAAAGGGATCTGGTTTTCTATCATTATCATCCATATCTAAAGTCAAAACAAGTCACACATTTTCCTTAACAAGTCACGCATTTGTGGACATTTAATTCTCATTTTTTAAAAGGACCTAGGACCAAATCCATATTATCACCTATTATTTGAACAGTGCAAAGAAAATAGTATTTTTAATTGGTTTTTTTTTTAACTAGATAATTGAAGACAAATATACCTGACCTAAATGCTAAATTAAACACAAAATGCTATAACAATCCTAGTTATTCTCACAAAGTCACTGCTGAGCCCCTCGTGCATAAGTGTGAAGTCAGCCATCCCAGTCCACATCTGCAGACCCTCTGTATCGGGCCAGACTCCTATGTGTTCACCCAGCACAGCCCACTAATATGGCGCCCCTTCTGGGTGGATGTTATGCAACTCCAAGGGCAGTACAGGGGAGAGGGTTGAGAAGCAAGACTTCTGGACAAGCAAAGAGTCTCCCTTCCTTAGAAGAATGCCCAGCAGCCATTCATCATTCCTTAAGCATCCTCCCTGAAACAGGATATCTCAATCCTGAGCTAGGAAGGGCACAGCAACTCCGTAAAGTTTTCTTCCTCCTATTACATTTCCCATGGTGTTTGATTGCCTATTATAAATGGGGGGGGCGGGCGCTGGGGGAGGGTGGGGGAGTAAAGGTTTATGGGATATTGTAGGCAAAGGAAAAGCTCAATGTTTAATAACAACTTTAAGAGAAAGAGAGAGGGACAGCAGAACAGACACATTTTATATCCCAGCACAATAATGAAAAATCCTTAAAATTCTAACTCAGTCCTCAGAAGACGGTCTAGTGCTGGACTGGGATCCTCTCACCTCTCTAATATTAATAAAAGGGATAATCATAAATAATATTTGGCAGGGGGTCAATTGTGCTTTGCAATACCCTTTTCTCTTTTCCCTTATTCCTAGACCTCCTACTTAGCTTACCAACTTTCTCAAGTTGATCTGCCATCAGCAGCCAAATTTAAATGATGAATTAATTGGATTTCATAAATAAATTAATACTAATTAATAGTTTCCTGTATTGCTTCTCCCAGGAGTACATGCAATTTTAAACTTTCTTTGAGGCAGACAGAAATGCTTAACCAAAGGAGGCCACAGCGCGAACAGCACAGTCCCTGAAAGCTGGGGATTTCAGATGGCCTGGGGCTGCTGTGAATCAGATGTCAACCTGCAGCTTCAGTTTCTTAATTTGTAAAATAAGAGACTGGACTAGATGAAATCCTTTCAAATTCAAACATTCTATTATTCTTCAAAATATTCTATATTGTTAAATTTCAGAAGTGTGGTACTAAGATGATTTTAGGTGGGGAATTCAGACGACCTTCTTACCACACAGTGTAAGTTACTATCTACTCCATGTGCCTAATAAGATCAGTTACGAGTAAGAATGTTCTTCCTTCTGCCATTCTTGGTTATGTTCAATAATATTGCCAATGATAGGGCTTAAATAAACACAACACACCATCATAGAGATGTTCAGTCTCCAGACGGTGGAATAAAGGCCTTTCTCACCACTTCTCCTTTTCAAAATTATCTCTCTAAACAAGGAGAACAAGGAACTGCAACACAAATTTCATCTTCCATGAAACCAAGAGACATCTGTAACTCCAAGCCACAATATGTAATGGTGGAAAGGTGATGAGTTGTTAAAGTAGTAAATCATTTAGTGGACGGAAAGAAGTTTCAACTGGAGTGGCTGTTACAGAAAACAAGCTGATCCACCCAGCTCAATGCCAGAGAATGCCCAGAAATTGAAGGCAAAAAGAATTCCAGAAAGTAGAGATAAGGCTGGAACCTAAAATGAGGGGATTGGCTGTATAACAAGTGCATGGAAACCCTCCCCCTACATTCCCACCTGCTAATTGATATGGTTAAGTGACAACCCTCCTGCACCCCTATAAGAGATAGGATATGGAATCTCTGGAGATACGGAAACAGAAATGCTCTAGACCTGGGGATACCAGGCCTACGGGAGGGCAGGAACTAGGAACAGGGGGACTCTTGCCCAGTTCGTCAATACCAACAGCCAGGTTTATTATTTCCCAATCTCTTCTCCCCTGAGAAACATTAGGAAAAAAACCCTGGATCTCTGAAATAAAGAATGCTACAAAAAAGAATACTCAGAAGACAAGAAAGAACTCTTAGAAATTAAAAATATAATCACTAAGATGGAAATACATTCAGTGAAAGAGTTGGGGGATAGAAACAAGGAAATAGAAAAAACAGAAAAAGCAAGCATTGGAAAACAGAAGAGAAGAGATACAAAAACTAGGGGATCAGTCAGGAGGTCCAACATCAAGACAAGAGAAATTCTAGAAAAAGCAAAGAATAAAAATGGTGGTTAGGAAAACTTCTCAGAACTAAAACTTCCCAGAACTAAAGGACATAATGTCCAGATGGAAAGTGTTACCCCAGTGTCCAGCTCAGGTGGTGAAGAAAGCATCCATACCAAGGTACATCTTCAGAAGACAGCTAATGAAGAGACAATTCTAAGGGCTTCCTAAAGCGGGGGCGGTGGGGGGGGGTGGGGGAAAGACCTCATACAAAGAAAGTTAGAGGGCTCTAGAAGGGATAACTTCAGGAAAACATACACAGTTAGACACTGTATAAGATTTAGCTAAGAAACAAGGACACGATGTGACAAATATTTACTCCAAGAAAAACAACCAATTATCAAATCAAATAAATGTAGTCATACTATACTACTTGACTTAGCAGTGAACAATGATTACATGGCCATATTAATGAAGAACTTAAATAAGATATTAACCAGAAGTTGTGATAAACCATCTTGTGGAAGATACGGGGAGAATAAGAGATACATGTGAACATAAATTCTCACCTGAGACTATTGATAACATCTAAAATATGAATAAAAAGATATCAGTATATGAAAAAGTTGAAAGTGGAGTACACAGAAAAGGAGAGGGGACCAGGAAATTGCTGGGGCTTGCTGATGCTCGTAGAAGTCTTTTAGCACTATCTAACTTTTAAAGCTATATTCGTGTATTACTTTGATACCACATAAAATAATTTAAAACAAACCAACAAAAATGATGACTCATTGTACATAGTGAAATTGCTACTCTAGGTTATACAACTGATAATATAAAGAAAAGTTTCAGAGTATTAAAGGCCTCAAGGCTGGGTGGCGCGGTGGTTCATGCCTATAATCACAGCCACTTGCGAGGTAGAGGCAGAAGGAATGCTTGAGCTCAGGAGTTAGAGACCAGCCTGGGCAACATAGTGAGACCTCGTCTGTACGAAAAATTTTACAAAATGTATGGTAGTGTGTGCCTGTAGTCCCAGCTACTTGGGAGGCTAAGATGTGAGGATCACTTGAGCCTAGGATTTGAGGCTGCAATGAGCTATGATCGCACAACTGCACTCCAGCCTAGGTGACAGAGTGAGACCCTGTCTCCAAAAAAAAAAAAAAAAAAAAATTAAATTAAAAAAATAAATTCCTTAAGTCTAATGCCATGCTGTGCTGTTCTTAAAAATTAAACTGTAACTGTAAAAAAAAGCTGCTTCTTTCTTAATAACACTAATCAGTCTGGACTCAACGTTCAGACTCCTGTCCCTAAGATTCAGCAATCACTTGGAGAATCTGATTCCCTCCAGGGTTGGGAGGGAAGGAAGCGCTGCTTCCAGTCTAATGCCTGAGCCAACACATGCACTAAGCCAAGACTGGAACATTTATACAAGACCAGTGAGTGCCACAGACACTAACATACAAAGTGTTTTAGGTAATCTGAGTTACAAGGCACTGTGGACTCATTTTTGGTTCCTTGATCATATAAAGGTGAGTATTAGAAGATCTATTATTGATTTGCCGGGGAAGCGTTAGAACATTACATCTCTGTGTACTAATTTCCTCATTTGCTAAGTGACAATGATTTTAAAAACTGCTTTAAAGAGGAGCGATTTAAGTGAATGAGTATAAACGACAGCATGAAGTAGTATATAAACACAAATTAACTGCTTTTATTGTGACTACTTTTTGGCAGCACTTCCTCTGAAGAAAAACTAAACAGAATTTTTTTCTAGAAATCTTTCTCTGTTAAAGATAACATTGCTGAAAAATCTAATGATTTTGTGCATGTATGCCAATACGTACAGGGACTGATTCTTCTAACAGTAGAGTCATAAGTTTTTCTCTTGATCTTTTCAGTTTTTGCCAAGTGTGCATCGATGTTTCTCTTTTCTTGCTGCTTTTTCTCCCCGCCCTCTAAACAAAAATTTTTTGCCCTCAAAATCTAGCTTGGACTCCCTTTCTCTCTTCACACTCCTTTGAGTAATCTCATGTAGTCACACAACTGTGTAACAATTCCCATCAGACAGCTTTAAACTTGTATTTCCTTTTCCCTGCTTAACACCTCTATCAGAAATATTTGATCATTCACTATTCATTTAAAAAGAAAACAACAACAAAAGAACTATCTGAAAAATCAGATCCTCACCTTTGCTTTTTTCTTGTCAACAATGGCATCAACCATCTTGGTTATCTGGGTCAAAAATCACTAAATTGTCTCTGATCCTGCTTTCTCTTTAAAGCCCTCATGGATAGTGAGTTGCAAAATTTCATAGATTCTAGCTGGCTTTTTTTTCCCCCCAATTTCTCCCCTTTCTATTCCACCAACACTACACTATTACAGAGCCTAATCTCAGCCTGGAGAGTTACAGTCATCTCCTAATTTGTCTCTTCACTTTCTATTAATTGTCACTTCAATTCAGAGTGGGTTTGCTCAAATTACCGGTACTTTAAAACAATCAGTGGCTCCCTAGTGCCTCGTTCTGGCATATAGGATCCTCCACACTAATGCCTCAAACCAACATGTCCAGCTAAATAACACTGCTCCCCTACACATATCTATATTCCATCCAAACCCAACTTATATTCCTTAGACATGCCTGGCATTGTGGGGGAAGAGAGGACTTGAATTAAGTATTTACCCTGTCTCTGCTTCTTGTCCTATCTATCCTTCAAGGCCCATAAAGGTTTCCTTGATTTCCCCACAACCTAACGTTGTCCTTCTCTTCTTTGCACTTGACCCTTTGTCACTCTTTGTATGTTTTTTTTTTGAAAACGGAACTGATTTTACTATAACTTACAGCATAATTGCTCATGCCCGGTCTCATTCCCACCTCTTCCTCATGAGATTTTAAAATTCTTGAGCGCAGGAAAGTTGTCATGCTCATCTTTGTGGCTTGCTGTACCTAGCCCACACTTTGCAAATATGCATGCTTGAGAAACACTTGAATTGAGACTCATGAAAACTGCCTTCCAATACCTTTTTTGGAATTCATCAGATATATTGAACTGAAACATTATTAAAAAATGAGGCCATCACTACAATGACATATTACTTGGTCCTAGGTTTGCAACCAACTGGGATGAAGGAAGTCTTGGTTTGAATCAGTGGTTGAATCAAGAGTTCTATCAACGGGTAAAAATAATCTTGTTAGTGATACAGCAGGTGACAGTTTTCCTACCAAGTCAGTCTATTTAAAATTTCCACATGGAATAGGGGAGCAGGGAGCAGTGAAACCAGCAACAGAATTACCCTGAGAAATTATCTTGGTAAAGGTGGGATTGTATCCTCAGCATCCTGCTGAATTTTAAATTCAGCTATGCTGTTTTGTCTACTGAAATGACCCTGGGTATCCTTCTCGGAATCCATCCTAAGGCTGTCGTGTTCACTTTTAAACAACAATAAACACTGTTTATTAAACAGTGGCCGTATTCTCCTCAAAGGTGGAATAAACAGCTAATCCCTGTTACAGAGACTAAGCTAGTCTCTGATGTTACCAAGTGACAAGCCTGAAAGAAACATGAAGAGCTTGCTGCCCCGCCTCTAGAAGAAAAGTTTTTAATGTATATCTCCTTAAAAATGACTGGGTCTTCTTCTTGACCTTTACAAAATAAGTACACCACAACATTTACTTGTTGAATTATGTAAAGTTAGCAAACATATACAAAAGATGTTCTATTAGCAGTGAGACAGCAAGTCTACATAGAATTTGCCCCAGGGCTTTGTGTAATTGGCCTCAAATTTCAGAAGCAAAGTGAATAATCTCTGCTCCGCCCTACTTCCTCAGATAAGAGTTCAGGTGTCTAATGGAAGGATTTAAGGTTTTTTAAAAAAGAAGAATTTTATAAAGGAACCAAGAAACAGCTAGGTTATAAAAACTAATTTGGCAAAAGGAAAAATGGACAATGTTTTAAAACCTTAGGGAGACGGGGAAGTGAGCTGGTGGCGCTTTAATCCCAAAGGATGTACCTTCCCTCCATTTCCTGGGCCGTTTCCATTCCATGCTTATCTTCAGCAATAACTGAACCATATCCGGATGAGTCGCTCATTTAAAATCAGAACTCTTCCCTGCAGGATCTACTCCCAGCCATTGATTGTGTTCCTGTGTTCTACGGGTAGGTGCAGCCAGACCAGGCGCAGACTCCGCGTGGGCGAAGCAGCGCGCGATCATGGGGTGCAGGGGTCAACCCGGAGGTCTCGGCCTCGGGCGGTGGGCCGCTCGCCGGCAGCAGGGGGCGCTGCAGAACCTCTGTCCCCACCCTGGAGAATCACTTCCCCGGCTCAGGCGGTCTGCACCGCCCGCCACCATCCGACCCCAAGTTCTCTACCTAGTTCTGAGCGTTCTTCCTAAAAAAGACAGTAAGCCCTGCGGCACTCCCAGTGTACGTGACAGGAAAAATACAGAGCATCTCACCCTGTGAAACCGATCACCCTCTTTTTATCTTCTCTGCGTCTCGCACTGATTAAAAGCTGTCTCCAAGATTGGAAATTAAGAAAAGTTGCTCTTTCTCATGCATTAGCGCGCTGACCGCTCCTTCGTTTAGAAAGAGAGAGAGGGGGAGAAAGAAAGAGAAAAAGAGAGCCCCCGTGCCGGGGCGCGAGCCACTCCGCCCGGGAACCGCGGCCAAAGTTACCACTAAAACGGTTCCCCGGCTGCCCGATGCCCACTCCTTCCCTCAGGGAACCCTATAGGGCTTCAGTTCCAGTTTCACCCCAACTGTGCCTGAACCACAGACAGACGAGGCGCCTGGACAAACCTTCAACCCACACCCTGTATCGCACTGTCCCCTCCCTACTCCCCACTTCTCTGCCCCCGCCCCCGACGTCCCAGAGCGTCGGAGGGGACCCAAGTTCCCAGCGTGGCTACATGCTGGGACACCCGGGAGAAGTTCGGGGTTCAAGTGCGCGCCTGGGTCTGTGCACATCTTTTAACCTTCCTCGGCCTCCCTAGGTAAGCTCCGGACCCCGGGGTCCGTCTTCCAAGGGGTGCCCAGCCCTGGCGGCAGTCGTGCGAGCTCCTGGGCTCTAGGGCAGGGAGTGGCTGTTCGCCAGGATGCCGGTCTGAAGTCAGAGTGCCCGCCTGCGGGCTGTTCCGTGCGCTTGAGCCGGGACAGAGCCCCCGCCACGCACTCGGCGGCCCCTGAGTCCCTCCACCGCGCGGGACCGAGGGGGCGAGCCTCCGGCCGAGGGCTGTCCCCTCCAAATCACCCCGAATCGAACTGCCCGGCCGTACCATGTGGGTCTCGGAGGTCCCGGGCACGTCGTGGAGCCGCCCGGCGCGCGCTTTCCCGCCCCCCGCCCGGCACCGCCCTCCGAGGCGCGGGCCGCGGCCGGGCCCGGTACTCACAGGTCCGGCCCGTGGGAGAAGGGCGGCGGGCAGTAGCCGTGCGACTCCCGCTGCGAGGGTGCCGAGCGCGGCTCCAGCCCCCCGTTGACGCCCCTCCAGCCCCGGCGGCGGCGCTGCGGCTCCGCGCCCTCGTCCTCGCCCTCGTCTTCCTCCTCCTCCGGCGCGGGGAAGGTCACCCTTGCTTGCTCCTTGCACTTCCTGACCTTGGTGGACATCGCGCCAGCTGCGGTCCGGGTCTGGGGGTACCAGCTGCCGGCCTCCTCCACCTTCGCGGCCGTGCGGTCTTCCCGGGGCGCCCCTTCCCCACCTCCCGCGGCTTCCGCAGCCCCGGGCGGCCCAGGGCGGGAAGGCAGGAGCGGAGAGCGGTGCGGCCAGCGATCGAGCAGTTAGAGGCTGGCGCCGAAGCCGAGCTGCCGCCGCCCACCATCAAAACGTGGGAGCAACCGCCGCGGCCGTGGCTGCGACGAGGAAGCCCGGGGCCGAGCGGGGCGCTGGTGCTGGGAGAGGCTCTCCAGCCCCGCGGCGGCGGCGATGCCTTCTCGGCGCCTGTCTCCTGTCTCCGACAGCATCACTTGCTAGGACAGCATCGTTACTCAGGGAGAAGGAGAGGGAGGGCGGGAGGGGGAAGAGGAGGGGGAGAATCAATTCCTTATCAGACAGAGCTGGAGAGGAAATCAGACAGACCGCAGGTGGGGAGTAAAGAAAGCAGAGAAACTTCCCCTCCCCACTCGCCTCTTTCTCTTCCAGAGGATCTAGGGCCCTTTTTGCATCTACAGAAACAAGTTTCCTAAGGAAGGGGAAAGGAAATCCACTGGCTTGTTAATTTTCCTGCAGCCAACTCTCCAAATTTGTTTCAAAAAGCATCACTTGTTCGTTGTGTTACGCCCAGTGAGACTTGGTTGAACCTACGGAGGTTTAAGTACATTCCCCTCAGTGCCTTCGTACTCCATCCAGCCTGGTAATGTTTTAAACGTGCCTGATGCTTCGGTTCTTTTAATGAATCTCAAAAGCATCTAATAAGATTTATATACTTTCCAAGGAAGATTTTTCAGCGACATGCAGTCTTCTTTTTAAAACACACGCAGAAAAATTGCATTTTGGAATTCAAGACCAGTCATTCTTTTGGGAGGAAAGAGTTACAGAATCTTAGCAGGAATCTTAGGAATCAAGGAGTCTATTGGTCCTTTTATGAATAAGAAAGCCTTGGCCTAGAGAGACTGAAAAAAGTACTTATGATAGGTGGGTAGTGAGAAAACTTAGATTAGATCCGGAAGAGTGTGTTCTCCCAGACTTTCTCTTGCTTCAAATAGACGGCTTTCCAGCAAGTCCAACTTGGAAAAATCACAAAAATACTGGACACGCTCTGATGAGATAAAATTTATTTAACTGTATCCAATTATACTGTACTTTTTAGAGGAACAGTTCTTCCCAAATTTAAGCAAAACACAAGAAAATGTGGCTTCTTTGAATTTAATTCTTAAAAAGTAAGTAAAATATTGTGTATTAAATTGGCAAGTCTATATGTTAAAAGAAGCAATCATATTTATACATCTAATACAGGAAAAACAAGTAAATATTGTATAGTGCATTATGCTTGGAAGTGCTTTTCAGTTGTTAGTACATAAGCAAGTGTTAACATTTTCACAATGTAGGTTAGCAGACCTGTTCAATTTCACCTCTGGAATATCTCTAAAGCAGGACTGCCCTTCTCCACCCGGTACCACCGCCTCAATTCAGGCTCCCCTGCTTCTCCCTGCTATCCAGCCTTTCTGCAGCCCACCTCTCCCCATACTGTTTCATTCTTTGTACTACTGGAAAGACCATGCTCAAAGCAAAATCTGATCACGACTTTTCTTTCTAAAAATCTCTGGTGGCTTCCCACTACTTTCAGGTTAAAATCCAAATTTTCAATCTCTCCTCCCACCTTCTTTCATACACATTCTAACTGCAGTTACCCCAAACTCTCAGTCATCAACTGACATGCTAGATACTTTCCCATTTCTCTGCGTTTGTCTATGGCATTCCTGTCACTGAAATGTCTCTCTTCATTCATTTGCCACACTTTGACTTTTCCTTAGGTTAGCTGTGGCCTCCAGTGTGACAGCCCTCTTGGGTCCCAGTGGATTTCCCACAGGCTCTGGTCCTTAGCCACACTATGTATACCACAGTCTTACCAGTGATCACACAATACTGAAATTCACTCTGTATGTGCCAGTTTCCTCTAAACTATGAATCCCTTGAGGGTGATGTGGGATCTTATTTATTTTGAGCTACTTAGGGGCTCATCTTTTTGTCCTTGCTATTTAGCTCAGTATCTGATATGCAGGACAAGCTAAATAAATGTTTGTTGGATGAATTATTAAGATTGTAGTTTCTTTATAATTACATTAATATGTTTATAAACTGCTGCCTTAGAGGACTATGGATAGAAGCTCTATACCAATGCTGGAGTCACCAAGGTTTACTCTTACACAATGCCTTAGTCTCCTGGGGCTGCCATAACAAAGTACCAAAGACTGGGTGGCTTAAACAACAGATACTTAATTTCTCACAGTTCTGGAGACTAGAAGTCTGACTTCAAAGTGTTCACAGGGTTGGTTTCTTTTGAGGCCTCCCTTTGTGGTTTGTAGATGGCCATCTCCCTCTCTTCCTTCTGTGCCTGTGTCTTGATCTCCTCTTCTTATAAGGACAGCACTCATATAGAATTAGGGCCCACACTGATCACCTCATTTTACTTAATTACCTCTTTAAAGACTCCATCTCCAAATACTGGCACATTCTGAGGTACTGGGGGTTAGGACTTCAACATGTGAATTCTGGCAGGACACAATTCAGCCCATAACAGAGGAGAACTTTCTGATCTCAAAAGGAATAGGAGAAACCACGAAGAAAAAAAACAGGCATGAAAAGCAAACACTTCAATGTATGAAAAAAAATTTAAAATATAAATACGGTTATCTGTAAGAATTCCTGCTCAACAGTGTCTTCTTATTAGACACAGTGTAGAAGTTAGACTTAGCAATTTTCTGAAGGTAGCAAGAGCACAGAAACAGGTAAAGCGTTCCTAACAGTGTACATTTCTTCCCCCTCCTTGAGAGCAGAAGTTCTTGGCCAGGCGCAGTGGCTTATACCTGTAATCCCAGCACTTTGGGAGGCCGAGGTGGGTGGATCACCTAAGGTGAGGAGTTAAAACCAGCCTGGTCAACATGGCGAAACTCCATCTCTACTAAAAAAAAAGTGCAAAAATTAGCTGGGCGTGGTGTCAGGCGCCTGTAATCCCAGTGCAAAGGCTGAGGCAGAAGAATTGCTTGAAACTGGGAGGCGGAGGTTGTGGTGAGCCAAGATCGTGCCACTGCACTCCAGCCTGGGCGACAAGAGCACAAGAGCGAGACTCCAGTCTCAAAAAAAAAAAAAAAAAAAAAAGTAGAAGTTCTCCTATAAATGCATTTGCTTGCTTTTTAAAGCAGCCTTAACTGATTAATTTTGTTACCCGTATAAATTAAGAAGATAAAAGCTGCATATCAGAACAATCAACCTCCCCCAAATTAGGATCCCCAAACTTATAATGTGGTAATTAACATTCTAGTGCCTTTTACACAGAACTTATAATGTCCCATACACTGCTTTTCACTAATGCTTGCTGTTCTCTTATAGTCCAAGGGGATTGCAGGCAGTTTCCTCACTTAAAACATATGTTTTGAAAATTTCCTCTAGTCAGAAGTTTGGAACTTGTATTGGTCTGTTCTCATGCTGCTGATAAAGACATACCCAAGACTGGGTAATTTATAAAGGAAAGAGGTTTCATGGACTCACAGTTCCCCGTGGCTAGGGAGGCCTAACAATCAAGGCAGAAGGGAAAGGAGAAGCAAAGGCATGGCTTACATGGCAGCAGGCAAGAGAGCTTGTGCACTTCCATTTATAAATGGAACTTCCATTTATAAAACCATCAGATCACATGAGACTTATTCACGACCATGAGAACAGTATGGGGCATCTGCCCTCATGATTCAATTATCTCCACCTGGCCCCACCCTTGACACCTGGGGATCATTACAATTCAAGGTGAGATTTGGGTGGGGACACAGCCAAACCATATTAGGACTCAAAATTTACTTTAACATAGAAATAAATTATAAATTATGATTATATTTTCTGGAAAGTTAGCTTAAACTTGTATTATAGGGAGGTATTTAAGAACATAAGGCCAGAGGCCTGGAATCAGATCCCACCTTGGCTGCCTGCAGGTTCTGTGTGATCTTGAGAAAGCTACTTAACCTCTCCAAGCCTCAGTTTTTTCCTCAGTAAAATGAAGATATAGTCGTTGTACCTACTTCATAGGGCTGTTATAAGGATTCTGTGTTAATGGTACTTAAAACTGTACCTGGCATACAGTAGGCACTAGTATTAGCTACTATTAGTTCACTATGTGAATTATAGAACTAACAATAGAAATCAGAAGTCTGTTTCCTAAAGCAAGGATCTACCCTATCTGATTTAGACGCCGTTCTATAATAATAGTATTTGCTAAGTTGTACAACTGGGCTGTCAGTTCTTCTAGCGGCAGGGACATTGTCTTATTTGACATTGTCACACCAGTGTAATCATAAAGCTGGCAACATAGCAAGTGTTCAATAAATGGTAAGTAGTAATAACAGCAGTGGCAGTTGGAACAGCAGTGGCAGTTGAAACAGAAGCCATTCCATAACTATTTGTGAAATGAAGAGATCCCATAGTGAGGAGGGGGAGGGAGAGACTTTTCTTCTGCTGCTTTGGGTATAGTGCCAACCCCAAGTAAAATTTGAGAATGGGCAAAACCTTTCTTTGGCATCTCTCCACTCTTTCTCTACATCTTTGTCTACCTTATAATGCCATGTTTCCTGGCACCTATGAGCTCAGTGACATCGTATTGTTTTAATTCTTCCAGGATCTTATCTCTGGTCTGCCATTACCCCAAAAGGGCTCCATGCTTCTCAATGACCTTTCTATTCCCTGCCAGTCAAAACTGCTATTCCTTCAGGGCAGTCAGTCTCAGCTGTTAAAGGGAAAGTATTTTACACAAGTTTGTACTAATGTGTGTGAGCCCCTAAAAGTCCTTAATGCTCCAAGGGATTTACATTTTTCAAAAACAACAATAACTGTCCATTTAGTGGAATTACCAGCTGTGTATTAAAGTGAAGTGAAAGGAAGATGCTTTTAGGGGAAGGGAAGATGCGAGGAGCTGCCTACAACTCCCCTGTAGGGTTTCTGACTTTTTTTTTTTTTTTTTTTTGAGATGGAGTCTCATTCTGTCACCCAGGCTGGACCGCGGTGGCACGATCTCGGCTCACTGCAACCTTCGCCTCCTGGGTTCAAGCAATTCTCCTGCCTCAGCTTCCTGAGTAACTGAGACTACAGGTGCCCGCCACCACACCCGGCTAATATTTTTGTATTTTTAGTAAAGACGGGGTTTCACCATGTTAGCCAGGATCATCTCGATCTCCTGACTTCATGATCCACTCGGCCTCCCAAAGTGCTGGGATTACAGGCATGAGCCACTGCGCCTGGCCCACTTTCATCTTACCCATTACTAAAAGTTATAATTTTCTTCCATTTTGAATTTGCCCCGCCCCTACCCCATTAACATCTACCAATAGCATTGTCAAGATGAGCTCCCAGTTTGAGGAGGGAGTGGAAAATGGGCTAAGGGGCAAAGCTAAGGGATTTATGTATAGTTTCAATCTTGAGCAAATAGAGACAGAAATTTATTATTTTAGGGAGACAATTCTCATGAGTGCCTCATGTTTCTATACATCTTGAAAGCAGAGGCAATGGTTACCTTTGTTCTGGAATATCTTTTCAAGGATGTTTATATGGCAAACAGCAAAGAGCTAGTATGTGTACCGTTCTGTGTAACAAAGATAATGCTCTCCTTGGGGCAAAGGTCAAGCATGCTTACTGACTGTTATAAAAGATTCAGGTTACCTAAGCTCCAGGTTCTTCTCTTGTAATGCAACCCACTGCATGTGCAGGTATCATCTGCCCCTCTCCATGTCACTCTGTGGGAATTGAGACTCATGGAACTGGCACAAATACTAGCACTCTGGATACTGCTATTGCTATGAGTAATAAACCGTCCTTTGCGTCTGGCCGGGGAGTTTTGTGCCTTCTGCCAGCATTCATGAAACTGTGGCTAACTACCTTGTTAGCTTGCCAGTAGGGTAAAATTTCAGATCCTTCATAGTTCTTAACAATTATTACAGTTTATAAGCCAGGCACGGTGGCTCACGTTTGCAATCCCAGCACTTTGGGAGGCCAAGGTGGGTGGATCTCTTAAGTTCAAGAGTTCAAGACCAGACTGAGCAACATAGTGAGACCCTGTTTCTGCAAAAAATAAAAAAAAAAATTAGCTGGCACAGTGACATGGCATGGCTCGTGCCTGTAATCTCAGCCCCTCAGGAAGCTGAGGTGGGAGGATCACCTGAGCCTGGGCTGTCAAGGCTGCAGTGAGCCAAGATTGTGCCACTGCACTCCAGCCTGGGTAACAGAGTGAGACCCTGTCTCAAAAAAAAATTTTTTAATTAAAAAAAATTACATTTTATAGATGGGAAATTCACAGCTCTCTCCAGCTTGATCTCCAAGAGTAAATTAGTATGTTAAAGGGGTTGTAATAACTTTCCTATGTGACTAAGTGTATTATTAATCCATTTTTCTATGATCAAGTACTCCTTTACATACCTGCTAATACAATTTTTGATATGAAATCAGTCCCAGAGGGAATCAATGTAAGATACAGACTTGATGAGTGCTTGTAGTTTTTTATTGACAATCTGAAGAATGACTTGACTCTAAATTGCAGCTCAAGGCTTAGAATGCTATTGTGTTTGGAGATTTGAGGAAAGTGGGCATGAAGACTTAGTGTTCATTTCCTCAATCTCTCTCTGTGTGAACATACAGAAGTCAAATCTGTCTAGCCTCTATTTTTGGCAAGGTTAAGAACAATTCCACTTCATCCTAATCCCAATGATTCCTGCCGACCCTCTTCCAAAAACTATTTAAAGACATGTTCTTCAAAGTTATATTTGTCTTTCCTTCAGGGAGAAAAAGAATACCAATCACTTATAATATGGGAACTGGTGGAAATGGGTCACATAAGTCACCTGTCAGAAAGAGAAATTGGGAAAATAGAGTAGGTCAGTTTTTCCAGTCATAGTACTTTTGCCTTCAATTGAATGAGAGACAATAGTTTCTTATTTATAGTTATCCTACCCAGGCTGAATTCTTAAGACATATTTAAAATGTTAATTAAAAATGTAAATGTAATTCTCTTTACTTTCCCCTTTCTTTTATATCAAATTTATTCTCTGCTACATGCACACCTCTTACAGGTTCCAAATGCAACCCCATGCTAAGTTCTGAATTGCTAATAATGGACTTAGGATAAGGTTGTTAGTGTCCATATTACCAGATTAGTGGTTAATCACTTTAACTTTGTTTCGTTTAAAAGCAGAAATATCTGCTCACCACCACTGATTGCAGAAAGACCTGACTTACTGATGCCCTTAGTCTAACCAGATACGAATTTCGAGAAGTGAGGGTGAAACTCACTTAAACACTCTGTATATATAAAGGACACTGTTTTCCCATTGACATAAACCATGCCCTTTCTACCTCCCATTGGCCAGCTCTAATCTTCAAACGTAACTCCTTTATCCTGTAACTCTTAACTTTAGGCAATAGTGTTAAGATAAAGCAAAAGCAAAGAGAAATAAAGAAGACAAAAAAATTAAAAAGTTATCTTTTCTCCCGATATTCACCTGGCATGCCACTGGTGTACTGGTATCATGCAAGATTCCCCATATTCACCTGGAGTAAATTATCTTGAAAATGTATGAAATACCCACATAAGATGCCCAATGGCCTCATTTTAATGCAAATTTTGGTTAAATAATTAAAATTACAAGATATTCACATGGCAACATAGAAACATGTAATTCAACTGTTAATCCTTTTGATATGACATTATGATTATTATAATGTCTTTAAAGATTTTAGGGATAAAGGAAAGGGAGGAGATTGTACTGTCCAGAAAATTATGAACTGTGTAGGGTTGAAACATTTTAAAGGACATCTAGTCTGATCACTTTATGTTTGAATCCTTTGCACAATCCTGACTAAATGTTCATACATATACATTAATGTTTTCATAACTAAACAGTTTTTAAGAACATGATTCATTTACCTCTATAGATTATTTTTTACTGTAATAAATTCTATTTTTTCTTTTTTATTTACTTTTCTTTTTCTTTTCTATAAGTCATTTCTTAAAAGAGATTTGGATGCCAGGAAAAAAATTTCATAGTGTGGCTTACATCTTAATCAATGAGTCAAGTCTGTGAGTAAATATCCTTAGAAAGAAGGTTGTTGTATATCTTAGTGATGAGATAAGCACTCAAAGGGGGACTTTAAGTGATGTCCTTGAGGGTTCCTGGAAGGCACTGATGTCCAACATTGTGTATGTCTGCGAGAAGTGGAAAAGTCCAACTGGACATGTGTATTAGGCTGCTCTTGCATTGTTATAAAGAAATACCTGAGACTGGGTAGTATATATTAAAAAAAAGAGAGGTTTAATTGGCTCACAGTTCTGCAGGTTTTACAGGAAGCATGGTGCTGGTTTCTGCTCAACTTTTAGGGAGGCCTCAGGAAGCTCACAATCATGGTGGAAAGTGAAAGGGGAGCAGGCAGGTCACATGGCAAAAGCAGGAGAAACAAAGAGGGAGAGAAGGAGAAGGGAGGGTTGGTGGGAGGTGCCACACACCTTTAAACCACCAGATCTTGTGTGAACTCAGAGCGGGAGCTCACTTAACACCAAGGGGATGGCCCAAGCCATTCATGAGGGACCCATGATCCAAACACCTCCCACTGGGCCGTACTTCCAAGATTGGGATTACATTTCAACATGAGATTTGAGCAGGGACATACATTCAAACTACATCAATGTGTAAAATATAAAAATTCAGTAAACAATACAGTCCCTATTGAAAATGTATGCCTTTTAAGTTCAAGTCTTGGATACAACCAGTCAGAACCTCTGTTATAATTATGAGTTGGGGATGGGGATAGAAGGCATAATAAAGATCTATATTGTTGTGAACCAAAAAGAGACAGGTTATACCTCTTTGCGTTCAATAGATTTAGGCTTGACTACCAAACAGGAGAATGTTCTAAAATATAATGGAAAGCGAAAGCTTTGAATCTTGGCTTAAAGGTGATTTATTCTGCAAAAGGAGCTCTGTCCAATGAAATTTTCTGGCACCCTCTGAAGGCTGACACTTTCTGTAGAGCCCAGGAAAAATAATAAAAGACTTAGTATCTACATCAAACAATTCCTGCACACTAAAGTATTTCTTCTAAAAGTTATACATTAATCTTGGCTACTGAGCAACAAAAAGAAGTCATTGCTTTAGGATGTTTTGTTTGCTTTATGAGGACTTTTCCCTCACTCAGCTGTTTACCTAGCAGCCTAAAATTCTGAAATCCCAAAGGAAAGAGAGGCTTCTCACACATCAGAAAGAAGATGGCAGACTACCAAACCATAAATGGCTCCAATTTTCATGTAAAGTCAGCTGAGTGAATCACAGGTGGATTTTTACCAAAAATGCATTGAAGGGCCTATGCCACCAATAATATCTTATTTAAAAATAATCAGCTCATCCTTGGCTAGAAATATAATGCATACTGTAGCCAAATATATTAAAATATAAATAAAACAAAGACACCTTTGGAGATAGTTCAGCAAAAGCTCAATATCCAGAAATTCAATTGATTTAGGAGGAATAGTAAAAGCTCAAAACAGGCAGCAAGGGTGCAGTAAGGATTATGGGTTGGAAATGTTATAGGGAAAAAATAGAATTGCTTAGCTAGGATGACTTTTTGGGAACACATATAAGAAGATTTTATTCATGACTTTAGATCTTTCAGAATATACTTTTATATAAATGCAAAATATACAATTCAGTCAAAAGCAGGAAAAAAATTACCAGTACCTAAGAATATAAAAAAATCTCAAGATAGGGCTGGGCATGGTGGCTCACACCTGTAATCTCAGTACATTGAGAGGCAGAAGAGAGGATTGCTTGAGGCCAGAGCAAAACATTTCTCTCAAAAAAAAAAAAAAAATAGTAATGTGGCCATGAATGAAATAATCTTAAATACAGAAAATATAAGATAGTAGATGATTTGTGACAGTCATAATTACAGTACACATGCTTTATTTTCCATAATTACAGTACACATGCTTTATTCATCATCTTCATTAGTAGCAGCAGTGATTATGCTCTTCTACTATCCCTCCACTTAATGTGCAGTAAGCACCTGTAAGATAATGCCCTGGAAACCTAAAATAAACCCAAATATATATGATCTTCCCCCACTTATACCCTTCAATGTCTCCTTATTGCTTCCGGATAATGTCCTTTACTTAACACATAAGGCCTTTGGTGATCTGGCCCTTGCCTATCTCTCTAGCTTTGACTCCTGCTACCTTTCCTTTGAGACTTTGTATATGTGTTCCTTCTATCTAGAATCCATTCATTCAAAAAACTTGTTGAATACCAACTGCAGGTCAGGCACCATGGCTCAAGCCTGTGATCCCAGCACTTTGGGAGGCTGAGACTGCCAGATCACCTTAGGTCGGGAGTTCAAGACCAGCCTGGCCAACGTGGCAAAACCCATATCTACTGAAAATACAAAAATTAGCTAGGTGTGGTGGCACACACTTCTAATCCTAGCTGCTGGGGAGGCTGAGGCAGGAGAATCTCGTGAACCTGGAAGCGGAGGTTGTAGTCAGCCAAGATCGCACCACTGCACTCCAGCCTGGGCAACAGAGCAAGACTCTGTCATCATCGTCATCATAATAATAGTAGTAATAATAATAATAATAATAATAATAATAATAATAAAGAACACCAACCATGTGCCCTTCCACGAATGTCTACCTGGAAAGCTCTTCATCCTTCAAGACTCAAAATCTCCTCCTTGAAGTTTCCTTCCTCGAGGCAAGTTCGTCCCTACTCTTTTCACTTTTTAAATAATGCCGCCATCGTACCTTGAACACAAACCTGGTACAGACTGGAACCACACTGAATTTTTTTAAGGGAGGAAAACCAAAACTATCCAAGTGAATATATTCTAATTATCAAAAGTTTAAATAAGCATGAAGTAGTGAAAGTAAAAACTAACAATATTCTTTACCTTTTACCTCCTTCAATCCTACTCTCCCCCTCAGAAATAATTGTAGTTAAGAGTTTGGGGCGTATTTTTTCCAGGCTTTTTTCAATATGTGTCTGTAATAGCCAATTTTACATGTTTAAAAGCAGAGCTCCTGGAGCCAGGCTACCTAGAACAGAATTTGAGTCTGCCTTTTAATAGTTTTGGGGTTCGAGGTGAATTATTTATCCTTGCTGGGTCTGTTTCCTCATCTATACAACAGCAAGAATAATAGTACCTAGCTGATTAAGTGAATTCATACGTAAAGCAACTACAGCGCCTAACATGTAGTAAGTTTCTAAGAAGCGTTTGTTAGATATGCTATGCAAGTATAGGATTTTATGTTGCTTTTAAAAATACATAAATGAAACTATACTATACTTACTGTTCTGCAACTTATTTTTATTTTCGCTTAACAATGTATCTACCTCATTTTATAATATGGATATACTATGGTGTATTTAACCATTCATTATTTAATTTGTTTGTAAATTGATTGCCACATGGGAATATTTTCCAGAAAATCCCTAAAATTTTTGAGTCATAGTATATGCATACTTTGTTTATTTGTGCACTAACATTGCTGTATGAGGAGGATGTTTTTAAATTCCCATCAGCAGCCCTAACCAGCAGGAATCAAGAGTGAATCAAGTACACACTGGACAAGACACGTCCCCCTGGTCACATAACCTCATGAACAAGTGTCAAGAAACCTTGGAGGGCCAGGCTCGGTGGCTCATGCCAGTAATCCTAGCACTTTGAGAGGTTGAGGCAGGTGGATGGCCTGTGCTCAGGAGTTCGAGAGCAGCCTGGGCAACACAGTGAAACCTCGTCTCTACTGAAAATACAGAAAATTAGCCAGGCCTGGCAGCGTGTGCCTGTAATCCCAGCTGCTCGGGAGGCTGAGGCAGGAGAATTGCTAGCACAAGGGAGGCGGAAGTTGTAGTGAGCCGAGATTGCGTCACTGCACTGCAGCCTGGGCGACAGAGTGAGACTCCATCTCTTAAAAAAAAAAAAAAAAAAAAAAAAAAAAAGGCAACCTTGGAGATACCTTTTGTCACAGCCGCCTTCTTGTTTCTAGCTGCTGAGGTCATGAAGGAACGTGAATATCCTTAATATCTCCTTTCCCTACACTCAGCAGTTCCAGCCTTCCCATGACCCTATTGTCTGCTTTGAGTCCACCAGGACTGTCTTTGTTAGGCCCTGTATTAGTCCATTTTCATGCTGCTGATAAAGACATACCCGAGACTGGGCAATTTATAAAGAAAAAGAGGTTTAATGGACTCACAGTTCCACATGGCTAGGGAGGCCTCACAGTCATGGAAGAAGGCAAAAGGCATGTCTTACATGGTGGCAGACGAGAGAGAATGAGAGCCAAGTGAAAGTGGTTTCTCCTTATAAAACCATCAGATCTCATGAGACTTATTCACTACTATGAGAACAGTATGGAGGAACTGCCCTCACAATTTAATTATCTCCCACCTGCTTCCTCACACAACACGTGGGAATTATGGGAGCTACAATTCAAGATGAGATTGAGTGGGGGCACAGCCAAACCATATGAGGCCCTTTACCTACATGTTTATAAGACTCACTGTAAAAGCTCCCAACTCCAGGCCACCTCTCCTCTCCCATCAGATCTGCCCATTTCTACTTCTAACCCCATCTCCCACATATTCTTTTTTTTTTTTTTAGATGGAGTCTCACTTTGTCACCCAGGCTGGAGTGCAGTGGCACAATCTCGGCTCAATGCAACCTCCAACCTCTGCCTCCTAGGTTCAACTGATTCTTCTGCCTCAGTCTCCTGAGTAGCTGGGACTACAGGTGCATGCCACCATGCCTGGCTAATTTTTGCTTTTTGGTAGAGATGGGGTTTCACCATATTGGCCAGGCTGGTCTCAGACTCCTGACCTCATGATCCACCCACCTCGGCCTCCCAAAGTGCTGGGATTACAGGTGTGAGCCACCACACCTGGCCCACATATTCTTTATCAAACTCTTGAACTCCTTTCCTTTGTTTCTTCTGGAATTCAAGATCCTTCCTCAGCAAAATCTGCTACACGTTCAACCTCTTTTCTGAAGGAAAGTTTCCTTTACCTTCCTGCTCTGCAGAAAACCTGGTTGCCTGAGGATGCTTCTTCCCTTACAATCTTCTCAAGTCAGGGCTGCTTTTTCTGATACATCCTTCTATATTTATGGGCCTGGAATGACTGTAGGTCTCTTTGATCTTTTTTCTTTTTTCTTTTTTTCTGCTTCAGACCATTCTCCCTCCTTTTCCCCCAACTTTGAATGTAATTCCATCAAATGATATTACCAGCTAACCTTGTTGTTGCAATTATCTCTCTGTCCCTGAGCCCCACCTAATTTCTCTGTGACTTTAGCTCCTGACTCATTATCACTCTCTTCTGCACATTTTCTATATTAATTTTTGAAGATTCAGCGTATACATAGATGATCTTTCTAACACCCTGGCGTCTCAGTTTCTTGAATTCCTTTGTATCTTGTCCTACACCCTACCTCAACCATTACGCATGATCACACCCTAGAAGTTGTCACAACAACCGACTAAAACCCTTCCATAATCTTAATTTCATGCACCTTACTCTCTGACCTTACCACCTCCTGTAGTTGCAGGTCACTCCCTGTATTAGCACAATTCTAGCAATCCTTCCATCTTTTCAGAACCTCTAATCCATTGATCTACTCTTTTTTGTTTATTCCGATGCCTACTTACCCAGCTTGAAACCCATGACCATCATCATAACGATTCCCTGCATAATGCGCTCAACCGCCTTGCTCCCTCTCCCTTTCTTGTGTTCACTTTACAAAACCAACTCTACTCAGCCATGCTTCTACTTGTTCAGCTGGATGAGCCTGAAGGAAAACACACAATGGCACTGTCTTGCCCCACATTAAATCAGGACCAAGAATGTCAAGTGGGTTCTTATGCTGGCTGGCCATCATAACACAGAAGGTAGCAGGGGATGGGGGTGAATAGAAATATGTGAAGTTATACCTTGTTTCAAGAAAGGATAACAATATGGATTAACTCTATGAGGTGACAGAAAAATATACACTGAAATATATATTATTTATGAGCAATCACTATTGTTTTTATAAATTATTTTCCCTTCAGGGTGTTACTCTTGGGGATAGGGACTACCACTCAATAGATTCTTGGAGAATTTAATTTTGACTAGAGTTTTTTTTTGTTATAGGTAACAATGTAAACTGATAAAGGTGGTAGTAGGGGTGGGAGTGATGCTGATGGCATGGACCATGCTGATGGGTACTTCCTAAATGTATTTTATCTATATGCCATTCTCCTTAACCTTGATAGTCTTTATGTTCTTGGTAAATGATAACTGAATGTGCTTACAGGGCTAGACTGAAGATTTTAGTTCTGAGAACATTATGACTTCTTCAGAGCAGAAGTCATATACTCTTTGTGAATCTCCATCCTATGGTCCAAATCCATTTTGTTTCTTTTCCCATTGCTATTTTTTTTTTAATTACTGACATTTTTTAGCCCATATTTAAGGTATAAACCTACTCTGGGAGCAAGGGATTAAATTGGATAAGAGGTAGATAATCTTAGTAATAATCCTTTCCTTAAAACCTTTTTAAAATGAATAATCTGGCCTGTAATCCTAGTACTTTGGGAGGCTGAGGCGGGCAGATCACCTGAAGTCAGGAGTTTGAGACCAGCCTGGTGAAGCCCCATCTCTACTAAAAATATGAAAAAAAAAATTAATTGGGCGTGGTGACGGGCGCCTGTATTCCCAGCTACTCAGGAGGCTGAGACAGGAGAATCACTTGAACCCTGGGGGTGGAGGTTGCAGTGAGCCAAGATGGTGCATTGCACTCCAGCCTGGATGACGAGTGTGAAACTCTGTCTCAAAAAAAAAAAAAAAAAAAAAAAAATTAGTAATCTGATATATTACCTCCTATAAAAGTTTTTGGATTTAAAAAAAAGGTCACTAGGATGCCTAACCAATGAAAAGGAATACAAATAAGTAGTCCTTGAACTGATTCCTTTAAATGGCATATTCTGAGATTTTTGTTTTTAGTTTTTATTATCATTTGTCTTGGTAATAGAATTATTAAAAAAAAAAACTGGTTCAGGTAAGGGACAGATTTTGGCAGTGTCATGTTTTATAATTAAGTAAATAGGTTATAATTTAGAATTTTAGAGTTTTTTTAAAAAGCCACATAGCTTTTTGCATCTGACACAAGTTAAGACTGAGACTGAGACTGATCAATGATCATTATCAGTGTATTAAGCATGTATTTATGTCATTTATCTAGCATGCACGGCCTTCAAACTTCACTGAATTAGCAAAAATTCTTCCCCGTATTTCTTTTTAGTAACTCACTAATATATGATAAATGATGAAGAAAATAAATGTTAAGCCTTTTATTTTTGCCATTGTTAAATGGTTTAAGGCCTTCATTTTCTATAATTATTTTATACTCTAAGAAAAAAGACAATAATTTTTTCCTATAAAATCTCAGTATCTTATTTCTTAGCCACACTTTAAAACTGAAGAGATTAGTGATTTTTTTCTATGTCAATATGTAAAATATGCAATACAAAATTGTACAAACCCATTTAATTCCATTCTGTCTTTGTCAAACATCCTCCCTAATAAGAGCTCAACCAAATATTTGATTAATTATAAATCGCTATTTTTTGATATGATATTCACAGTAGAATAATTTATAATAGACAAAATTACAAACAATAAGATCTTGGCGTTCACTAGGATTTATGGTGTTTTCATGCAATGGAATACCGAACTGACACAAAAGTCATGTTAGAAAAGAATATTGACGTGGGGAAAAGTTCATGATATCTATTACACAAAAATTGTGAGCTATGGAACTTTTATGTATAGCTATATGCTGTATTTTTTCATCAAACCAACATAGCAAAAATGCTACAAAAACTTACACTTATTCCTGGGGGCAGGAAGTGGGAGAAGGCATTTAGGATTTTTTATGACTCTTAAATTTTTCTTTAGTTTTTTCTATGTTTTTCAGAGTTTCTGCACTGACCATCTGCTACCTCAGTAAGTAGGAAAAAAACCTTTTTAACCTAATTGCTCAAATTTAAATGGTTTTATTTAATTTCATTATCCAAATCAGCCAATATTTATTGAATGTCAGACTAGTGTAAGACACTGTAGGAAGACATTTTTAAAACAATTTTCCTGCATTCAAAGAGCTTCCAGATTCCAGTTTTAGAAGAATTGGATGTAAAAAAATATAAAATGCTAAAAAAAAATCAATAAAGTTCAAAGAAGTAAATCCAGGAATTGAAAGGTGATACGTGACATATGATTGATTATAGGGGCACTTACTGCTAGAGGGTCGCTTACTCTCTGTTTAACATTCTTGTGTTAAATCTGATAAAATACCAATCTAACCAATCCATGCTTTTTTCTTTCCTATTTGTGCAAAACCCTGAGTGTTTTTCACTGGTGACCTCATCATTAGTGAATAATCCTTTTCTTGAGTTTAATTTCAGTGTCATTTAGTAAAGGAAGCCTCCTAGTTCCCTGAGTGCAGGAGTATACACTTACCATTTCAAGTCCTACCCTTTGTCTGAGATTTTTATTTAGATATAGGCTATAAAACTTTCTTCCTTCCCTAATTCCTGATGTGGAATAAAAGATGGAAAAGGGGGAAAAAAAGACACGTCTTTTTACTGTGGAGCTCTTAATATGTTTTCTAAGCGATAGAAAGGAGAGTATAGTAAGCTAATCAGTCATTTAGTCAATGGCTATTTTTTTGAGAGATACATAGAAATAAATGTACTAGCACCAAAGCACGGTGCTGCATGCCAGTCAGTGAGGTGGCAAAATAAAGAGGATAGAACCAAAGGTATTTAAATATATTTCAAATAAGGATCCTAACTTTATTTTTCCCCCTCAGTACTTAACCATGTGTGTTAATTCCTCCCATGGGAAACACTCGGAATGAATTATTGTCATTCAATGAGGCTAATTCTACTGGAAAGCAATATGCTACTTAGCACCATTAAGACAAATAGTATTTTTAAGCCTATAATAACAGAAACTGATGGTTTAAGTTTCCCTGAATGTTATCTATGGGTAGGTAACACAAATAATTATTGAATCATATTCTTCTGTCACACCATATAGATTTTCCCACATTTCCTTCCAGAGTGATTTTCAAAACCATGTGTGAGAATATGTATTTTCCCACAGAGGGGACATAAGCACAGGATAAATTTTAAAAGTGGTACAATAAAAGTGATAACAGGGTCTTAATGACATTTCTTCATGCCTGATAAGTGAGAATGATGCGGGGATAATTATTTCTCCATAGCACTTGTGAATTATATTTATCTAATGAAAATTTTAATTTTTTTCTCCTTATTATTGATCCCTCCCTCCTTTCCTCTCTCCCTTCCTTCCCTCTTTCCTTTTCTTCCACTGTAAAAATTGTCTTTTTTCTCTCCCCTATCTTTTTCCCTCCCTCCCTTCCTTCCTTCCTTCCTTTTAATAATTTGCATAGATATGTTTGAAATTAGATTTCTACAGCTGCTGCTGGAGAGTGAGGGACTCTTTTCTTATCAATTAACAAATAAAGAGGTTGATAAGCCATGTTCTCTGGGACAAAACAAATATGGCTGCTCAAAGCAAAACAACAATAGCCTCCTAATTGAAAGAGACCTCTTCAACAGCTCCTTTAAAAACTAAAAAATAATTTGTTTAAAATAAAATAAGTATATTCTAACAAATGAATACTTTATTCAAGTAATACATTTAGTGTAAAAAATTTACATCACTATTTTTCCATAATATCAGAAAATTATTTCTCTGAAAAAAAACCTTTATTAAAGGATAACTTCATAACATCATACTCATTCTTGCATAGTTATAAGCCTGTTAAAACATACAAGTTTCTCATTTAAGTGAATTTACCACTTACATTAAATAATATTTATTGAGCACCTGTACGTTTTTCTACCTGAAGGTGGAAATTCTGCTAATGAAATTACTGACAGAATAAATGTAAGTATTCCCCTAAGTAATGCCCCCTACCTTTCCAGGAGTCACTGGTCACTGTTTATATTATTAATTAGTCAGTACATTCTGTAGTAAATTTAGGATTTTTTAAAAAGATATGGCAATTGTTTTTTCTTGACTACATTTGGACAACTGAATATTTTCTCTTTTTCTTTTTTTTTTCCACATGCCCACTGTGTCAAATGAATATTCTTGATGTTACATTTTTACCTGAAAATTTTAAAGTTCTGAATAATTTCTCACGCTGTAAATTCCCAGAAGATAACAAGAAGAGGTAAAGGAAACTGTGATCTTTCCAAGGCTTCTCCCTTCCTCACAGTGATATGAGGAATAAACACAATAGCGTTCATTGAATGACTTGGGAGGAAAAGCATTCTGCTGTCTAGAGTCAGAATATTAGAGTTGGAATCCTAAGAGAGTACCTTGCCCAGCACCCTCATATTACATATGAGAAGAATAATGAGCTATGAAGAAGCTGACTTCCCCCATGTCACATGGTTGACTAATTCCCTCACAAACTTTCCCATCTATCTGCTTTTCTTCTTCAGTATCTTCCCAGTTGCTGAATGAGAAACCGCTCTCCTCCCCTTCAGTCTCTCCCCAGCTCCCATCAGTTGCACCTCTGAACCACCCCTCCTTTCTGTTCCCACTGCCTCCTTCCCAGTTCAGGTATTCATGATCCCCAGCCCATGTTCTTGCAGCAGTTTTCCACTGTTCTCCTGGTGTTCGGTGTCCAGGTTTCTTCTTCTCCCCAACTTTCACTTCATTACATTTTCTGCTACCAGAGTCATCTTTTACATCCAGACCAGATGCTATCCTTCTTCTATAATCCCTGAATGACTTCCTGACCCCTGAATATAAAAAAGTTATTTTTCTTTTCTCTTTTATTTTTAATATTTCAATTCAAATAAAGATGTGATTCAGTATGTATCATAGATACATAATAATATAAACAGTCTCTTTTCTCAAGAGCTTAGAACATTTTTAGGAAAAATATTCATATATTAAAAAAGAATAATAATCTTTATGATGCTTGAAATGATTTCACGTGTATCATCTAACTTGAGCTTTATATATGATTCTGTATATCCAATATTTGCAAAATTTAAGGGACTTTTTCTTTTATGTAATATTTGACATAAAAAGTAGATATATATAAAGTATATGTAAATTATGAAGCATCATAAAAAAAAAAACCTTATATACCCACTTGTATTAGGGTTCTCCAGAGAAAGAGAACCAGTAAAAGATATATGACTTCATAACATTATGCTCACTTTTACCTAATTATAAGCCTGTTTAAACATACAAATTTATCATTTAAGTGAATTTACTGTTTACATTAAATAATATTTATTGAGCACCTGCACCTTTCTCTACCTAAGCTAGAAATTCTTCTTTATGTAAATGTATATATACACACACGTACACATGAGCACGCGCGCACACACACACACACATATACCCACATGTATAAAGGAGATTTATTATGAAGAGATAGATTTATTTACTTATTTATTTATTTTTGAGATGGAGTCTTGTTCTGTCACCCAGGCTGCAGTGCAGTAGCGCAATCTCAGCTCACTGCAACCTCCGTCTCCCAGGTTCAAGCAATTCTCCTGCCTCAGCCTCCTGAGTAGCTGGGATTACAGGTACCTGCCACCACGCCCGGCTAATTTTTTTGTATATTTAGTAGACACAGGGTTTCACCATATTGGCCAGGCTGGTCTTGAACTCCTGACCTCAGATGATCCACCCGCCTCAGCCTCCCCAAGTGCTGGGATTACAGGTGTGAGCCACCGCGCCCAGCCATGAAGAGATTTATTATGAGAAATTGGCTAACACGATTATGGGGGCTGAGAATCCCACCATTTGCTTTCTACAAACTGGAGACCTGGAAAATCCAGTGATATAATTCAATCCGACCTTTAATCAAGACAGGGTAAATCATCAGTGGGCTTCATGTCTTTTCCCATCTTAAACTATTTCTTTTAAGATCAAAGCATTTAGCCCAACTTGAATGTCCGAAATTCATCAAAGTAAGGTGACAGGGAATGAGGACAAGTTCCTTTCAATAACCCTGGCTTCCTTATTCTCTGACAATCTTCAAAGAGTACTTTGCTCCTGAGAACAATCTTGTGAGAGCAAAGCAAGTAAATATCCTTATGTTTATGTCTTCATGTTTTTCATCAGTGATGAAAAATTATTAGCCATTTCTCTTGGACAATAGTCTGTCCATTCTTTCATTTCTCTTTATCTGGAATTTCGATTAGATATTTGTTTAACCTTCTCATTTTATTCTCTGTGCTCCTTAATACCTCTTTAATATTTTTCATCTCCTAATACTTCCTTGCTACATTCTGGACAGTTCCATTCATTTATTCGGCAAATATTTATTTAGCACTTACTAATGGTAAACACTGTTTTGGGCAGTTGAGTACCTCAGGGAACAAAATAAATGCATCCCTGCCCAGGAGGCGCTTACATTTGAAGAGACGAAATTAAGAAACAGACAATAAATGATAAATATAGTAAGCAAATTACGTGGAATGTAGAAGGTGATAAATGCCACAAAAAAGGCAAGTAAATGCCATGAAAAAGGAGAATAAGGTAATTCCCTCTCTGTTTTTATTGGTCATTTAACATTCAATTAAGTTTTTATTTTAAACAATTACTTTTTTTTATTTCTAAATGTTCTACTTGATTATTTTTCAAACCTGTCTGGTCACTTTTGAAAGTCTATGGTTTTTGCTCATTTAAAAAATTTTACCTTTTACTGCTAACATTATCTGAGGAATAGTAATTTTATATAATTACTAATTACAATATTAAAAGTTTTGAAGATCTCTGTATTTATTGCTTGTTTCTATGTTTCTATTTACTCACAAAGGTAGATTTTCCTTTGTATATTTGATAGTTTATTTAAGAATTATTTTTATTGTGAGTTTGTTTCAGATTGAATGTAGTCTGTGAAAATTCTAAGGGCCTAAAGTGAAATTACTTCAGAGAAGATTTGGATTTTCTTCTGCTGGGAACAAGGAGGCTGTGCTGATCTGGAAAGACATTAGCCCTTCTGAGAATCCAGTTGTACATGTTGAAATCCCAGGGTAAATTCTTACCTAGGGATTGGGATTGGCATGAGATTTAGGTGTAGTATTCTTGTCCCAGTGCTGGTACAGGTGTTGCTCCTCAGATCAGTGAAGGCTTCTTACCATTTCCATTTCAACTCAATGTTTTTGTTTTGGTTTGGAGGCAAGAGCTAGCCCTAAGCTATTTCTCTTCTTTTTGTGCTCAGCAATTCTTTAAAAAGCATGATTTTAAAAATAATTATTAAGGAACAGGGGTTTGTTTATTTATTTTTGAGATGGAGTCTTGTTCTGTCACCCAGGCTGCAGTGCAGTAGTGCAATCTCAGCTCACGGCAACCTGCGTCTCCCAGGTTCAAGCAATTCTCCTGCCTCAGCCTCCTGAGTAGCTGGGATTATAGGCACCCGCCGCCACGCCCACTATAGTGGATAACCATTTAGGGTATCTACTCTGCCATGCTGCTAGAATTGAACTCAACCCTAAGTTACCTTTCCTATTCCTATCTGGCAGCTTCTCACCAATTCAGCATCCTTTCCTCACTGCACTCCCAGTTCAATCTGGTACCTCATATTACCACACCTACTGTCTACATGCCTTTGTTTGTGCAATGGCCTTCACATCTATCTTCCCCTACTCCCAATAAATGAACTTCCACACTTTTTTTTCTGCCCAGAGAAATTCTATCTGCCTTTTAAGCCTACTAGAAGATCAGCTGTTCTGAAAACTTCCCCTAACCACCATGCCTCACCTCTCCAAGGCAGAATTAATTACTTCCTCTTTTTACACTAATATCATTACCCTTGATACCAGAGTAGAGCATTGAGATTACTTGGGTAGAGATCAGCCTGCCAATCTGGTATTAAAGAACCATATCTTAGTCATCTGTGTTTCCCTAATGCATAATGTGGCCGGCCATTCAATAAATCTTGTAAAAATTTAATCTAATTGTGGGATTCATGACTGCAGTTTTGGTTGCACAACTCCCAGTTTACTCCCCTTAGGCATTCGCTGCTCTTGGACATTGCTATTATTACCCAGGAAGATTGTCTTGGCTTTAGATGTGGGAGTTTTGTGGATATCATTTGTCCTTCACACTCAGAGAATATTCTGATAGATTTTTTAGAATCATACTCCCTTCTCTCAACAGAGTTGAAATTCATTCTTAAAAATAGGATTCTCAACATAAAACATTATTATTATTGCTAAAAATCGTGGTAAAACATATAGCTATGTTTACTTAATTACAATATTTCATTAGATACAGTCATTATTGGGCTGTACAAATTTTCAGAATGATTTACTTCTTAAGGATTTTGAAAGCTGGGAAAGTGGTATTCTTTACTTTTAAAAATTACGCTTGTAGTATATGAAGACATTTTAATTGTTAAAAAATTATTCTAATAAATCAAAGTATTTTGAGTAAAAGTGAAAGTCCCTTTTCCCACAGTACCACTTCTACCTCATGGGTATTACTACTAAAAATTTAGTGTATATCTTTCAAACATTGATATAGGTGTTGATATAGAATATAGCCATTAGGTTACAGTGCTATTTCCTTTACTAGAGAGCAAAAGGTCAAATTACATTGATTATTCTGCACTGAATATTCATTTGATGTCAGCAATAGAAAAGTAAACAAATATATATCAAGCTCAATACCAATCACATTGGATGCTAGGACACTAGCAATGACATTTTTATCTTGCATTGGACAGCTCATGATGGAATGAGTTTGTGAGGTTCATAGGAATTAGGGAAAAAAGGGGGTAATTAAAAGCAACTCTAATGACAAAATTGCAATACATCATGCTTAAGTAGTTATATAAAGCCATTATTCTGTCAAGTGGGGGTAATATTTTTCCATTTTTTCCCAACTTATAGAAATCAGTTACATATTGCTTTTTAACATATAGAGACCTGGCTTTTAAAAGTGTCTAGATCCCTAATTACTCTTAAAGTAACATTTTATTTCCTGTAAAATTTAGAAAGAAGCCTCTGAAAGCCTATGCTCCTTTTATTTATAAAAAATAATAAAAGGGGAACATAATTTATGACCAAGAATCTGAAGATGAAGTGTGTTAAGAACACACTTATTTAATCTCTGGATGAAGGGTTTGCATCCTAATTATAGCATAGAATCTTGGAAGGAACTGAAAAGACCTTGTAAGTAACCAAGGGCAAATTCTTCCCTTTGCAGACAAAGATGTGGGAATTTTGATCCTCCCCAGAATACTGCACGAAGAGCACCAAGATCCCAGAAGTCCTGGGTTTGAATCTCAGCTCTGTCATTCTAAGGCTGAGTTCTCTTCTTAAACCCTGGTGAGAATAGCTATGGCATGGGGATGTAGTCAATGGGATTAGTAAATTACCTGAAGTAGATGTGCCTGCCCTGTCCTTATGCCAAATTAGAGAAGAGTCCACAGCGTTTTTTTCCCTTCCCCATTCCACCTTGTCTAAGGGTACAGATCAAAGTTGTAGGAAAAGGTGGGCAAGAGTCTAAATCATCTGACTTACAGGCCAGTTAGCTTCCCATGAATTTCTTTTAGCCAAGCCCTGATGCCTGTCACCCTCTTCATGGAGATTATTTTCAGTCCTTAGACACACAGATGCCCCTTCACTATGAATGCCAGCTGTGTTCTCGGCTGATGACGGATCATGGTAGTCCCCTTCTTCCCCTTTTACGACTTTCCCTTGCCTTCAGGATAAAGCCCACCTCCTTAACATAACCTAAAAGGCCCCTGTTGACCTCTCTACCCTCTATGTTTCCTCTTCCTCTTAGACACTCAGACCCAGCCATGCTGAACTATTCTCAGGTACTTTGTTACCTCCGTGCATTTGCACAATCCCCTCACTCCTCACTAAGCAAATTCATACCCACACGTTTTGCTTGTTCCAACTTACATGTGATCCTTTCTGGGAAGTCTTACTTGACCTTGGATCTCATGCTCCTCATCATAGAACATATCCTAACACTGTGTAGTAATGGATGATTGACTTATGTGACTCCTCTGCTCAGCTACAACATCCTTGAATCTTGAAGAGACTGTGTATTATTAATCTTAATATCTGTCACAGCTTGCACAATACTTTGCACTATAATTCTATTATTTATTTTTAGCTTTTTAGTTGAAGTAGACCACATATTCCAAAAGTACATAAATCATGTATGTACAGCTTAATGAATTTTAACATATAAAACTTCTGCCATTACTAGCATCAATCAAGGAACAGAACATTAGCCCAGAATCCCTCTCCATGCCCTTTTTCAGTCATTACTCCTCTTATTTCTAATACAATACAGTGTTTTTGAACTTTATATAATTGAAATCATACAGTACATATCTTCTTTTGTGTCTGTCTTCTTTTGCTCAATATTGTGACTGTAGGATTCTAAAAGCTTATTTTAAAAATGGGTAATATTGCTGTATCTAAGATTTTAATCAATGTATATGAGAGGTTTTCTATTTCACCAGTTCAGAAAGAAGGCAGCTATTCTGAGGCACAGATGAAATCCCTCTCTAGTGGATGTGGTGATAGCCTGCTCAGCATTCTTTTTTGTCATTTCTATCAACCCAATTTTGTTCAGGTGTACACCCCTCCGTGGAAAGCCCAAGTGACTCCCAGTGGGCGGGCCTGGTTGGTA